>NC_140176.1:102915202-103145202 GCF_963971535.1 Notolepis coatsorum
TTGTTCTGTGCACATGTAACACATAGTGTGGAGAAGCAAAGGGCTCAGGAGCAGAAAGTCAGGGATCAGGATAGAAATGACTCAAGGAAGTTAACTCAGCAACAACTGCAGCCCCAAAGGAGGTTGCAGGCAGTAATGGTGTCATCTGCTACCTCTCCACCCATGCAGGACCAGGGACCCCCGCCTGCACCTCAGGTAGTGAGAAGCTATGGCTATAGTTCACAGAACCAGGCGTCCAGGCGGCAGGCAGGGAATGGGCAATCAGGCCCACGGTTTACACAGGGACCGGGGAACGAACAACAGTTTCCCCGTTTCCACTGTTGGAACTGCGGCATGCAGGGACACAGGGAAATGAGATGTAGGCAACCATACCGTCCCGGCTCGGAGTATGGAAGACCCGTGCGCCAGGGGGAGTCACAAGGGCCCCACGACCAGGGGGAGACAGGAGGGCCCCGAAACCAGGGGGGTAATCACTAGGGGTGCCCAGAGAATGCGACGGGGGGAAATCAAATGATTGTGGTTTCCAAGGGAGCTGAGCAAGAACCTATTCTGCAGGTCCTAGTGGAGGGCAAATTAACAGAGATGATGGCAGACACTGGAGCAGGTTTTTCCTGCATAAAGCAAAAATACGCCGCTCACTTACCCCAGTCTGGACAGTATGTTCGGACGGTCGGATTCTCGGGAAAAACACAATTAATACCCACATCAGATCCAATCTCTATGACGTATAACAACAAGACCATAACAATACCTGTATTAATTTCGGACAGCACCCCGCGCAATCTCTTGGGACGAGATGCAATGTGTAAACTAGGCTGTAAAATCCTATGTACGCCTGAGGGGATTCAAATTGAACAAGACGTGTACCAAATGATGCTACAAGGGACGGGGGAGAAAGAGGCCACTGTGTTCTGGCTGGGCAACATAGATGCAGAGCTGCAAAGGGTCTGTGCCCCCTGGGAGCCATTTCTGAAAACCCAACTGCCTCAGTCTAGACAAACAAACATGGAGGCACATTGCACACTACAATATTTGACGAATAGTGACCTAGTTAGGAACAAGGCATGGTTGCAGGGACAGCCCGAGCAGGTGCAGATTGACTCATCTACGATAATTGTAGGGAGACAGGGCGCGGCGTTGAGGGTTAACACGAGTAAGTATCTACGGGAACAACATAGACTAAGAGACGCCGCCCCACACATCACTCTGAGAATAAATCCTGGTTACGAATCCGAACATCTAGGTTCAATGATACAGGAATCCGAGACTCAAAGGTGGGTCTCCACGGAATCTCCGCTAATTTGGAACAGCGCAGATGGGAGTTTCATAAAAATAATGATTTCCTTTTCAGTTTTGGCAAAACCGCAAGTAATCAGATTACCAGGAGACCCTTGCGTTATTCCAGAGGCGGATGCTTTGCTGGAACAGGACATGTTGGCGCGCACCCCAGAACGGTTGTGGTCAAAACACGACACAGATGTGGGTCTAATATTGTCGGCACAGCCAGTGAAGGTCAGGTTAAAGAAGGGTTGTAGACCACCCTTTATCAGACAGTATACAATGAAGCCAGAGTCGGAGGAAGCTATATCACATCAGATTGAGGGACTGTTAAAGGGGGGAGTGCTCGTCCCTTTCAAATCCAGATGTAATACACCTATCCACCCAGTGCTAAAGGCGGACAGGGCTAGGTACAGACTGGTACACGATTTGAGGGCGGTGAACGACGTGGTGTCTGGACCAGAGGCGGAAGTCGCTAATCCACACACCCTCCTGACAAACATCCCGAGTAGCTCGCAGTACTATACGGTCATTGATCTCACGCAGGCATTCTTCAGTGTTCCATTGGAAAAAGAGTCTCAGTATCTGTTTGCTTTTACCCACAGGGGGAAACAATACTCTTACACCCGGTTGCCACAAGGGTTCGCGCACTCGCCGCATTACTTCTCGAAGGCGCTCAAGGAAGACTTGCAAGGAGTGTGCGACACACTACTCAGCACGGTTTTACTGTATGCAGATGACATTCTAATCTGCTCGGATACACGTCAGCAGTGCCATGAGGACTCCATCAAAGTTTTGAGTGGATTAGCCGTGGGAGGCCACAAGGCATCCCGATCAAAACTGCAGTACTGCCAGCCAAAAGTTGAGTACTTGTCTCGCGTCATTCAAAAGGGCATAAAAAACATCTCACCCACGCAGCTCGAAGCTGTATCCAAGGCACCTAGGCCATTGACGGTCCGACAGATGATGACGTTTTTAGGGATGACTGGGTACAGCTCTGAGTGGGTGGAGGACTATACGATAGCGACAGCGCCGTTGAGGATGATGATAAAAGAGGCGGGTACAGACAAGCTTCGCGCTCCCTTGACATGGACCGAGGAGGGGGAGGACGCGTTCATAAACATTAAGCGTCTGTTGTTACAGGCCCCTGCCCTGGCGCTGCCGGATTATGAGAAGTGTTTCCACCTATTCGTCTCACATAGAGCGCAGCATGCGACAGCTGTCCTGACTCAAACACAGGGGGGGAGTGGGAAAAAACAACCGATAGCATATTACTCTAGAGCTCTTTCGCCGGTAGAGCAGGGTCTGCCACCTTGTTATCAGGCCCTGGCCGCAGCACATTTGATGTATGAGAAGGCAACGGCCGTGACAATGGGATATGACATTTGCATTTGGACACATCACAAATTGGCAAACTTGATTGAAAGAGGCAAATTTGTTCTGACCAGCCAACGGCAACAGGCTTACATGAGGCTCCTGCAGTACTCGGACGTTACGATAAAAACATGCCACGGCAGTAACCCGGCGGATCTGGTACCACTCCCGAGCGAGGGTCAACCGCATGAGTGTGAGGTGGAGGTACAGGCTTTCATGAAACTCCGTCCTGATTTGGGAGTCGACCCGCTCGCGATAGCAGAACTCTCACTTTTTGTGGATGGGTCCTGCTATCGGGAGGGGGAACATTTAAGGTCAGGATACGCCGTCGTACAGTGCAAACCTAACGGAGAAACACTAACAAGAAAGGCCGAACAATGCATGCAACCATGTTCGGCCCAGCTTGCAGAACTAATAGCACTAACAGAAGCATGCATAATAGCTAAAGATCGCACGGTTAACATCTTTACAGACTCTGCGTATGCGCATGGCGTATGCCACCTATTCGCGGCCATTTGGAAGGCAAGAGGCTTTAAGAAATCGGACGGCTCACCGATCCTTCACCACAAGCAGGTTGTGGCGCTTATTCAGGCTGTAAAGTTGCCCAAAAGCATTGCTATCGTAAAGTGCCAGGCACACAGAAAAGACCTGTCCTTTGTGACGACGGGAAACAACGCGGCGGACGAGGCCGCGAAGGCGGCGGCTGCGGTGCCGTCCACGGCTGTTCTGATGTTTGCGGCCGAACTGACGACTGAGGTAACTGAGGATAATTTGAGTGATCTTCAGGACTCAGCCACGCAGGCCGAGAAACAGTCGTGGACGGAGAGGGGGGCTGTAAGGGGGGCAGATGGTCTGTGGAGGAGTCATAACGGTTTGATAGTCGCCTCCATCGATCTTCTGTCCTTAGTGATACCTGAGGCTCATGGTGTTGATCACTGTGGAAGAGCAGAGACCCTGAAACGAATCACGAAAATGGGATTTTGGTCCCCAAAGCTTCAGGCACAAATTGACGTTACACTAGCCAGGTGTTTAACATGCTTACAGGGCAATGTGCGCAAAGGAGTACCGACAGTGGCGGCTTACACACCCCTCCCTGAGGGACCATTCAGACATCTGATTATGGACTATACAGACATGATAACGCCAGTGCAGGGCAAACGATACCTCCTGGTAGTAGAGGACTGCTTTAGTCGCTGGATTGAGGCCATTCCATCTAAACACAAGAACGCGGACACAGTGATCAAGTTCCTGTGTCGCGAGGTCATTCCGAGATTTGGAATTCCCACGATATTACAAAGCGATAATGGCCGCGAGTTCATCGACAAGGTGGTTAAAGGGCTGATGCAGAAATTAGATATAAGACAGCGCCTTTCCTGTGTCTATAGTCCCGGGTCGCAGGGGAAGGTGGAAAGGGCCAATCTGGTCATTAAAAACAAACTGTTGAAAATCTGTATGCAAACTAAGCTTAACTGGATTGATGCTTTGCCACTTGCTCTGATGGCTATTAGAAGCAGCGTAAACCGCCAAACACAGCTAACACCGCATGAAATGCTTACAGGCCGCAGCATGCCAGCACCGCCATTTAGACACCTGGCTAGGGGCCCGGCATTAGATATTTTTGAGCAAGATCTGGAAAAATATCTTCAGCAAGTGACTAAAATACATGAAGCTGTGTTTCGACAGGAGCAGAGAAAGGAGAGAAAGGGGGTGAAGGAGGCGGAGAAGGAAGCCACCAAACCGAGACTGATCCCTGGGGACTTGGTCTTCGTAAAGGTCCACAAGAGAAAGTGGTCATCACCCCGGAGAGAGGGCCCGTACGAGGTGATCCGATCGACTGGAACGGCAGTCCAAGTCAAAGGATCAGCGACCTGGTTCCACTTCAATCACTGCATAAAGGCCAGCGGCGATCTCTTGGGGGATACAATCGATCGCAGTTATGCAGAACCCGACATGGAGGGTCCGAGACGGCAACTGGAAGGTGCAGTGCCTGCTGATGCTCCCGCAGATGTTGGCAGCAGTGTACGGACGGTCGGCCGGGCACAACGACGTCATTAAGAACCGTCACGGTCGACCCGTCCTTGAGGATGACGGGTTTGAGTGGGTAGGAGTCCCACGGGGTCCCGCTCAGGCTCAAGTACCAGCAGGCTTTCATGACCAGGCTCAGAATCAGGCGCCCCCTCTTCCCTCCATCGAGGAAGGGGGGGAGAAGATAAGACTACAACCAAAAGGGGTGTTTCCCGTAGGACCGCAAGGGCATGTTTTTGATTTTGACCATTCCCCCGTTACAGGCGGGGATACTTACCATTATACTAACGAGGATCGGGTTTTGGGGGTAGATAGGAGAGTTGAGCCTGTCCCAAACCAATCACAGGGGACAGGGGTGAGGGGAAAAAGGGAGGTCAAGGACACTGAGTCGGAAGAGGTGGGGGGACAGGATATGTTCCAGAGGACAGCCGGAACGTTGAGGGACTCAGTGGGCTCACTCTGGGCCAGGTTGAGGGGTTTGCTTCCTTCCGGGGAACAAGATGGGGGCGACTATGACTATGACGAGGAAGACCCGGAGGCTGACCCGATGTATAGGGCGGCTTTAGGGAATGAGTGGTTTAAGTGGGTCCAGTACACGAGCGTGCAGAATCAGATAGAGGATTGTTATGTCTGCTCCAAGGCACGTCCGGATAGGCTGCTGGTGAAGGGCACGAAGTTCAGTTGGGCTCAGTGTGACAGGGACGCAGAGGCATGGGAGAGGCCCCATAATAGTCGCCCTTGGTGCGAGGCAGAGTGTTTGGGGTTTCTCGGCTCTAGTCGTTTTAAGGCGGCAGGAAACGTCACGGATTTCAAGGATGTCACTATGCGGGAACGTTGTAGGAAATTGGATGTACGTGTGCAGGGGGTAGCGACGGGGTTGCCAATACCCAGAGGTGTCAAACTATGGCTGACCAAGGATTTCGAGTGCTTGCAAAAGGAGGGGACCCGGGATGTAGGGGAGGTGGCAGAGGGGCGGTGCACTACTATTTGGAGCATCACGACTAACTGCACGAAAGAAGGAAAGTGTGGACACGGGGTCGTGTTAAAGGGAGTGGATACCAACCCACGGCCTGTAGCTTGCCCTTTTCATGTCCAGGATATGGCACTGGCGGACCAATACTGGCTCTGCGGCGGTAGGAGGTTGAGGAATACACTTCCTTTAGATTGGTCAGGTAGATGTGCCCGGGTTCAGGCGATCATGCCAATGGTGGTCCTACCATTATCAGTGACGGAAGGACCTTCTGAGTCTCCTATCTCTCGAACGAAGCGTAGCTACAAGGCAGACCCAAGGGTGTATCTGGACAGCATAGGACAGCCAAGGGGCATTCCAGCCGAGTTCATGGCTAAGAATGAGATTGCGGCAGGGTTTGAGTCTATTCTGCCATGGATATCGGTCAATAAGAACACCGGGTGGATCAACTATTTGTTTTACAATCAGCAGCGGTATCTCAACTACACCGAGGAGGCGTTGGATGCAATGGGGGACCAGATGCACGCGACCAGTACGGTGGCGTGGCAGAATAGACAGGCTCTGAACTGGTTAATGGCGGAGAAGGGTGGAGTCTGTTCCATGTTTGGACAGTACTGCTGCACATTCATTCCGACGAATGTGGGGCCAGGGGGAAAGTTCTCCGAGGCCATGGCTAAGCTGAAGGATTTGAGGGAGGAGTTGAGGGGGAATTCTGGCCGGAATGAAGAATGGTGGGGGAGTGGGGTGTTGGAAAGATTGGGACAGTGGGGAAGCATAGTGATGCAGACGGGGATATCCATCGGGGTGGCAGGGTTGATATTGGTTCTCCTTTTCTGTTGTGGTATGCCTCTCTTGGGTAGGCTGGTAACTTCACACGTAACGAGCCAAATGCTGATGGTGGGACAGAAAGAGATTGAGCCACAAATCGGGCCATATCCTCAGCTTTATGCTGCCTTAGAGGGAGACGAGGGGATAGAGGATTAGGGGTATGGTGAGGTAGGGACATTTTCTTTTTGTTGGTTCTTTCCTTTAAGAGTGACGGGGGATGGTCTGAGTGCAGTTTTGTTGGTTTATTCCTTTAACTAGGAATTTTAGTCTGATTTTCTAATGATCCTTCGGCATAGAGATTGCAACCATTGAAAATCATTGCATTGTTTTTTATTTTTTTTATTATTTTTTGTTTATTTTACTTGTGGTCCTGGTCAAACCGGAATGGGAAGGGGCATCGGCAGAGTGTCGGTTCTGAGCCTGAGGAAGCATTGAGAAGAAGTGGTCTGGGGATCGGTTCTGGGGACTGGAGGGACAAAGGGGGGGGCTAACGCAGTGGGCAAGATGGGCACCTCCCGTCGAAGATGGGGGGACACGTGGTGAGGTCGGTACCAGCGCCTCCCGTCCAGGCATGGGGACATGCTTCTACGAGGACTGGAGGTGTGGCGTGGTGGTTGCTGTATTGGCAAAATGTGACTTTTGGCAATACGGTGAGGAGACTATGGCGTGGGCATGGAAGGGGGGCTGAGCGATGGACACTGGGACTCAATGTTATGGAAGAGACAATGTCATTTTTTTGGGAGGGATGTTCTATGTTTAGTTCTGACGGTCAACTTCTCCTTTCCCTGATGAGAGTCGCGGTTTCCGGCCGGAACTGTGGCTCATTTGGTAAGCGGTGGAGGTTGGGGGGATTTGTCTGTCAGGTTAGGATTATAAATTGGGGTATTTTTTTTTTTTTTTTTTTTTTTTTATGTTTTATTATTACTCTTGTTTTGAGCGGTTTTGTGTTTATTGTGAGAACGGTAGTCAGCCTTTGTTGGTCCGTTAGGGGTCCAGTGAATGAAGTAAGGTTTCTTGTTTAGATCAGCCATTTAAACTTTTATTATATAAATATGGTTTCTCGTTTAGTTAGACGTTCACATTTTCTTGGTTATATGATTTGGGTGGGACTAGGGATAGCCCCAAATGGGGGAATGTTGGGGAAAATGGGTATGGGGTGGACTAGTTTAATATAGGTCAACTAGCAGTGCTGAAAGACGGTCTGGCTGACGTTCTTAAAACAATTTGGAACAGATGGACATTTCAGTACGGCATGTTGTGTGCTGGTAATCTCGTACATTGTATGCTTTCATATCTTGTTCTTTTCTCTCTTTCACACAGGCACAGCACACACACACAGACACACGGACACACACGTACACAGACACACACAGTCGCACAGACATACACACCGACACACACACACACACACACATTCCCTGTGACACAATACACACATACAATACACATACGTCTGTACGCAGACGCACGCACACACAGACACACACACACATACACACACACACACACACACACACACATCTCACTCTCTACATCATATCGTGTGTGGACATCATATCTTGTTTATCTCTCTTCATGTTCTTAATGTTCTTATCTCTCTCCGATGTTAAATCTACGTATCATCTTAATGTACGTCATGTCAGATCTGACATGATATGATACGTCATCATATCTGTCATGGGGGGGCAGGACTGAGAGGGGATTTAGGGGACAGGCAAAGGGATTGAGGGAGAGTGTTTTTTGTTCAAGCTGTGGTGATCCTCTGCTCGACCCATAGCTCTTGCTGTTAAGAACTTCTTTTCTTAAATAAATTACCTACTTGTTACAATTGGAAATATCGTCTCCTGCTGTGTTAAACAACCTTCAGCCACAACAACACCCTGTGAGCAGAAGAAGCCCCTCTGAGCAGAAGAAGCCCCTCTGAGCAGAGCAGGAGAAGACCCTCTGAGCAGAGCAGAAGAAGACCCTCTGAGCAGAAGAAGACCCTCTGAGCAGAAGAAGACCCTCTGAGCAGGGCAGAAGAAGACCCTCTGAGCAGAAGAAGCCCCTCTGAGCAGGGCAGAAGAAGACCCTCTGAGCAGAGCAGAAGAAGCCACTCCACCACGAGTATAGAGTGCGCTCTGATCCCTGAGGGGGGAACCTGTCCAGCCATAGCCACATAGGAAAGGGCGATGCCCTCGCACAACCAATGTGACAGACGTTTGTGTTATGTCGCTTTACCCTTGTTAGGACCGGCGTGAGAATTTAAATATGTTTAAGTTAAGTATTGTGTGATTTTGTGTGAAGGGCGGACTAGCAAAGTATGATTTTCATTGTATGGCAAACTGTCTGTTTAACTGTGCATATGACAATAAACAATCTTGAATCTTGACTAAATAAAAGCTCAAAGCCTATGACAGGAAGATATAGCCGCAGCATATACTTCCACCGTCGAAGCTGAGAGCCTTTCCAGGATAGACTGAAGGAAGGATGAAACCGAATAAAGAAAATAAAGAAATTGGGTCCAAATCCTTAGACAAATCCTCTTAAAAATAAAATACACCACTCCCCATAAACAACGGTAGTAGGTGCAGCGCCGCGCTCCGGATGGTATTAATCACTTCAGCGTCAATACCTGTCCTTTTCAGATTCAACCTCTCAGCAGCCAAGCTATCACACGCCCGTGTTGTAGTCGAGTCACTAAATCTCGAGTCCGAGTCCAGTCTCAAGTCCCCAGTGTTCGAGTGCGAGTCACCAAAGAAGAGTCCGAGTCGAGTCCAGTCCCCATTACCCTAGTCCGAGTCCGAGTCCAAGTCATCAAGGTTGAGTCCACTCCTCTTGGGCAGTCAAAGAGCTGACATACAAATAAAAAAGGTCTACATTAAACATAAATGACACAGCGGTCACCATTTCAAAGAGAGTTTACTTACTTTGTGACACAATAGCCAAACAAATTTGCACTAGCCATCAATATCTTATGCCAAATGATTAGGGCCTAATACACAAAATATCTATATTGTAGCGACCCTGGGATTTGAGTGATTGGTCAGCCGAGCTGTCACTCTGCACTCTACCAACCTGGGGCTGGCAGGCGACGCTATTCGTCGTTTATTTCAGAGTGATGTTGTTTCTGTTTCCTATGTTGTCAAATCCACACACCAAGTTCACTTTATGCCTAGATAATGTTTGGTTTGGTTTCAACTTTCAATACATGTAATGGCAATACAATCAATCTAATGTAATCATTCTTTTAGCAAGATTCCATATCCACAAATCCAAATTGAATAAACACTTATTTATTATTTGAAAATGAAACCAAGCAAATCATGAAAACTATTTTCTCCTCCAAAAACAAGAAGACTATTAATAAGACAATTAATTTGTGCACCTCTTTTAATGTATTTGTATGAATGAACATTATTCTGGCTTTGTATATAATTTTTTGTAATGACTATGTGATAGTGATTGATTGACTTGAATGTTTTTTTTATTGAACTGTGTATAATTAAGAAAATGAAAAAAAGGCCAAGAAGAAGACCAACTTCCGCTGCTGCAGCGAGGGTGTCTCTATAGATATTTTTTTGTTTATATCTATATGGTGTTAAATATCGGCTGCTGTTTATTTACAAAGGGGCGGGGCGTGGGGTGCCGCGCCGCGTGACGCGGCCGTAGCTGATTGGTCCGGCCATCCCTGACGTCACCAGGAAATACGGAAATGCCATGCAGTATCTCGTCCTAGCCACCAGGGGCACCACACTTCATGCTTCACCTCGTTGTCTGTGGCTATAACCATAGATATATATAGAACACGCTGCTAATCTCTAACGTTAACTCTCTGAACAGATCTAGATGCAGTGATCGTGTAAAGAACGGACTAACTGCAGCTGCTGGAGACAGATTTGAACTAAGGAGGAGTCGAGACTGGCCGTAAACTTCAGAGTGTTGTGAAAGTGAGATGAAGAAACACAAAGCAGGTTTGTTTAATCAGAAGGTCCTTTGGACATTATTCTTTGATCAATAGGTATATGTTCCCGTTTGTGATTACGGTATTTCACAATTGCCTAACCTTAAATAATGTACCCAACAGTTAGACCAGCGGTGCTGCCATATATAAAACATTAGATGGGGGACCCTGATGGAAACAAGACAAACGTCTTTCTCAGGTCTGCATCCCCTTAACAATTGTATGTATTGAGCCGTACTGTATTGTACCCATTCTGCAATCTGTTAAATAAAGTTTTCATTCATTCATTCATTCATGCGACATTAAGCCATAAATCATGGGATAACCGTCCGCCATCTTACCTGGATATTGTTTAGGCAGCAACTATGTTTGTCGGCTGTGCAGCCTAGTTACTGTACTAACATGATCAGAGAGACTAGTGCAGCCTAGTTACTGTACTAACATGATCAGAGAGACTAGTGCAGCCTAGTTACTGTACTAACATGATCAGAGAGACTAGTGCAGCCTAGTTACTGTACTAACATGATCAGAGAGACTAGTGCAGCCTAGTTACTGTACTAACATGATCAGAGAGACTAGTGCAGCCTAGTTACTGTACTAACATGATCAGAGAGACTAGTGCAGCCTAGTTACTGTACTAACACATGATCAGAGAGACTAGTGCAGCCTAGTTACTGTACTAACATGGTCAGGGAGACTAGTGCAGCCTAGTTACTGTACTAACATGGTCAGAGAGACTAGTGCAGCCTAGTTACTGTACTAACATGATCAGAGAGACTGAGGAGGCTGGCATAACTTTATACACAATTACACATGAGTATGGAGGAGATTAGAATGATCACACAAGGCTCAACTACTCTCTTTCTAACACACACACATGCACAAACACTGTTTGGTTGATTGATTGAAAACTTTATTGCAAAATGGGTACAATACAGTACAGCTTAATACACAATTGTTAAGGGGATGCAGACCAGAGAAAGACTTTCGTCTTGTTTAGACTTTCGTCCCCCATTTTCAATTCATAATTACATTACACATACAGATATACAGATATATATCATGACATGTATACAGTACTGTTACATTTGTGACATACAAGATAATGCAAATATACAGTATGTTAAACAGAGATCCTAACAGAAAATATATACATACGAGGAGGAGTAAACTGTACATTAGGAGGGGGTGGGTGGGAGGGGGGGGTTTGGACATTTACAGGGGCCAGTTTTGAATTGCAGCCTCCCGTAGGTCCTCTTTGAGAGCGGTTTTGAAGGTGGGTAGTGGTTCACATTCTTTTACAGCTTTGGGTAGGGCGTTCCACATTGTTGTGGCATAATTGCGAAACGTTTTTAGTCCCTTGTTTGAGCCAAATTTGGGTTGAACATGATTTGTGGAACTCCCTCTGGTCTGGTGTTGTGGTCGTGGTATTCACTGACCTTTGGGAAGTATTTCGACATGTACATGGGTACCTTAGTGGTGTAGTGTATCTTGTAGACCAGGCCCATTGCAAGTTGCTGTACTCTGTCGTCTACTCTAAGCCATCCTAGGTTGTCAAAATGGGCAGGGGTGAGGTGGGTTTAAGGAGTAAGGTCAAGCAGTAGTCTGATACAAGGTAAGAAGATTATATATAAATTTGATTGTTGATCTGATATGTATTTCTACCCCGATCGACGCTGTATCTCATTTCATGTAAGCACGAGGAAGGATAATAATGGTGATCTAGCATTGATTTCAGGAAGATTCGATAATCAGCCGAAAAATGACAACGTGTTCTCGAGGGACTTATTTTATTTGGAATATAATGACTGTGTACGCAAAAGTAGCCTAGTTTTAAGTTAAAATATTATAAATATACATGCCTTGAGGATGTCGTTCTTTATATAGCCTGCCTATCAATTGTTTTTAAGCTCAATAAACTGACCGGAATTTCTCACATTTGTCCGGGAGATTGAAATCTTCCAGGACACAGAGACTGGCCCCAATATTTTCTAACGGAAACCCTGAAAGGGTTAACCTTCTGTAGTGTGGCAGTGAAGGGGTTAACCTGCTGTTGTGTGGCAGTGAAAGGGTTAACCTTCTGTGTATATTGTCTCAGAGAAAGGGTTAACCGTTTGGTAGTGCGGCAGTGAAAGGGTTAAGAGTGTAGTAGCCTCTTTTCCATTGCATAGTACCTACTCGACTCTACCCTTCTCTACTGTACTCGCTTTAGGTACCTGGTACTTCGTTCCTTTCCCACTGCAGGTAGTACTCCGTTTGTCTCCGTGTGGGGAGGCGGGGCCGCTGGCGTACAGCATGGAGCTCCGTGAGGGCTTGGAGCAAGCCATAGTAAACACAGTTTCAATCAATCAATTGAACGTTAACGTTAGCATTAGGTAATAATAACCGGTTTAAATGGATGATAATTACCTCACGTTGTGTCTATTCTACTAGCATTAACGTTACTAGTACAAACAATCAATAGCGAGTTATATTGATCACGCTATGTACGCTAGCCATGGTAAAACGCAATCACATTAGCACGTAAGCTAACAACAAGCTTTAACGTTACCTCTTGTGTCTATCTGAATGAATGAATGAATGAAAACTTTATTAACAGATTGCAGAATGGGTACAGTGCAGTACAGCTCAATACATACAATTGTTAAGGGGATGCAGACCAGAGAAAGACTTTCGTCTTGTTTCCACCAGGGTCCCCCATTTCCAATTCATCGTAACATATATGACATACATGACATACAGATAGACAGTACTGCTACATCTATACATTTATGACATACCAGATTTGCAATTACAGTACTGTATTTGTGATACAAAAAGAGTCCAGAAAGAAAAGAGTATATACATTAGGCGTAGAAACTGTACATTGGATTGGGTAGGTGGGGGTGGGACTGTACATTGGAGGTGGTTGGGGGGGGGGGGGTGTTGGGTAGGAGTGGGGGGGGGGGGGGGGGGGTTGGGTAGGAGGGGTGGGTGGGGGACACTGTATAACTGTACAAACAACACTGTACATTGGATTATGGGACTGTACATTGGACTGTACATTGGAGGTGGTTGGGTGGGTGGGGGGGGGTGGGTAGGAGGGGTGGGTGGGGGACACTGTACAACTGTACAAACAACACTGTACATTGGATTATTGACAAGACCATACTTGGTAATTTACTGTACATTGGCGGGGGTTGTGTTCGGACATTTACAGGGGCCAGTTTCGAGTTGCAGTCTCCCTTAGGTGTTTTTTGAGAGTGTTTTTGAAAGTGGGTAGTGATTCACATTCCTTTACAGCTTTGGGTAGGGCGTTCCACATTGATGTGGCATAATTGCGAAACGTGTTTAGTCCCTTGTTTGAGCCGAATCTGGGTTTAACATGATTTGTGGAGCTCCCTCTGGTGTTGTGATCGTGGTATTCACTGACCTTTGGGAAGTATTTAGTCATGTACATGGGTACCTTGGTCGTGTAGTGTATCTTGTAGACCAGGCCCATTGCAAGTTGCTGTACTCTGTCGTCTACTCTAAGCCATCCTAGGTTGTCAAAGTGGGCAGGGGTGAGGTGGGTTCTAGGAGTAAGGTCAAGCAGTAGTCTGACCAGTTTGTTTTGAGATGTTTGTAATTTTGTTTTTAGCGCCTTTGAGGTGCTTTGGTACCATGAGGTGCAAGCATAGTCGTAGTACCCTTGAATGAGTGCTCCTGCTAGAGTCTTCAGGGTATTCTTGTTTACCAGTGAGGAGATCCGGTACAAGAAACGAGTTCGTTGGTTGACTTTTTTTATTACATTGGATGCCATTTTGTCACAGGAAAGATTTGCCTCTAGGATGGAACCCAGGTAGGTAATATCTTCTTTCCTTGTGACAATATTGTCACCCACTGTAACTGAGAAGCCGTCGGTCTTGCTGAGTTTGTTATTTGAACCGAAGAGAATGGACTCTGTTTTGCCCATGTGTAATGATAGTTTGTTATCAGCGAGCCATATGCAGATTTTGCTTAGTTCTGAGCTGAGGGTTTTTTCAACCTGTAATTTGTTCTTGTCAGAGACCAGCAGGGCTGAGTCGTCCGCAAACAGGAACAAGTTGCAGTCACAAGCTGACGACATGTCATTTGCATAAATTAGGAACAGTAGCGGACCTAGTATGCTTCCTTGTGGAACACCACAGTTTACTGTGAGGGGGGGGGATAGGGTACCGTTTACCTCCACCATCTGCTCTCTCCCCTCCAGGTAGGATTGCATCCAGCTCACTGATAGACTATCAAAACCAATTGCTTTTAGCTTGTCAATCAGAATGGTGTGATTGACAGTGTCGAAGGCCTTTTGTAGGTCCAGCATGACCATGCCGCAGTATTTGCCCGCGTCCACCTCTTGTTTGATGTGGTCGTTTAAATAGAGAAGGCATGTGTCAGTGGAGTGGGATGTTCTGAAGCCAGATTGGAATTCGTAGATTAGATTTTTTTCCGCAAGGTATTTTTCGACCTGTTCGTATACAATTTTTTCCATGACTTTCGAGATGGAGGTAAGGATAGAAACAGGGCGGTAGTTGCCTGGGTCTAATTTACTGCCTTTTTTGTGCAGAGGGGTCACTCTCGCAATTTTGAAGTCCTTGGGGACGTGTCCCTGTTTTATAGAGAGGTTTATTATGTGTGTGATGACTGGGGTGATGGCGGCTGCTGAGTCTCTGAGGAATTTGGAGGGGATGTTGTCATGGCCAGTGGCCTTGTTAGGTTGGAGGGCGCTCAGTTTTTTGAGTACCTCATCTGTTGTTACCATTTCCAGTTTGAAGTCGTCTTTGTGGACCCCTAGGTTTTTGTAGTAAGCTACTATGTGTTCTACCCCATAATGCCCTGAGTGGGAGGGTAGTTTGTTTACCAGTGTTGTGGCTATGTTTGTGAAGAAACTATTTAAGTAATAGTGTAATAAGTAATAAGTAATCTGCTAACGTTAACGTTAGCATTAGGTAATAACCGGTTTAAAATGGATGATGATTACCTCACGTTGTGTCTATTCTACTAGCATTAACCTTACTAGTACAAACAATCAATAGCGAGTTATATTGATCATGCTATGTACGCTAGCCATGGTAAATGCAATCACATTAGCACGTAAGCTAACAACAAGCTTAACAAATCAGCTATCTTTTTGTGAGACTAAACTCTCCGCTCGGTGGTAAATTGTGTTGATGTTGGTTTTGTTTCATCAATAAATGAGGCAGAAGTTGGGATGCCCCGATCACGTTTTTTGCCACCGATACGATCACCGATCGTCGTGAGCCATATCGGCCGATACCGATAGGTTTTGATTACATTTTTTTTTTTATTATTTCATATAATTTCTTTTTTATAAAATATATATATTATATAATTAGACTTGTACTTGTATTATCTGCGAGACATCGCCACCATGCAACAAGCTCCACTGTCTGTGTGTACTTGAGTAGCCTCCAGCTACGGCCAGGATTCTCCGGAGCTGCAGCTGGACCCTATACTCGAGTAGCCTCGAGCTACGGCCAGGATTCTCCTGCGCTGCAGCTGGACCCTATTGGTATAACGTTACTGTGCTTTGGTCATATCACATTCAACATGCCCTCAGCTCGAATACGCGTCGAATCAGTGTTATAAGACATTGATATCAGGAGCTATCTGTAGCTACTGCTAGCCGGATATATAACATTAATATTTAGTATATTTTAGTTCAATGGGACATTTCGTTTTGAACAGTGAACTAACTTGCGCTAACGTGAGCTAACAGGTATCATACACGTCTCTACTAGACTATTGCTGGAGTATTTGTTGATATCAGGAGCTATCAGTAGCTAGCCGGCTATATACCGTTCGGTTAGACAATGCCTCATCATGTATTAAACTAAAAGTGAATAGTTGACTGGGTCATTTTGTAACGGTAGCTAACGTTAGCTCAGGGAGACGCCGTCCTCCCGTCCCACTAGACTAGACTAGACCCGTGTTTACATGCGTGCGGGAGGGGCTGGAGGGAGGAGCAGACGCCGCACCACCCGGTGTCTGAGACAGAACTCAGCGAGTGAGATCGGTTTTGACGATCGGCGAAAATAAAGCATTATCACCGATCACCGATCGCATATTTATACTGATTATCGGCCGATAACGATCGGTGGCCGATCGATCGGGGCATCCCTAGGCAGAACACACAGTGAATGTATCCTTTTTTGTTTATTGCACTTGTTCCTGCTGCAAACAAATAATGAATCCTAAGCGAGGCATTAAAGCGGCAGCTTTCTGTTTTTGTGCAGACGCTCCAACGTGTGACGCTTCTCTCTTCTGACCAATCAGTGGTCTGCAGTGTTTCACGTCACTATTCTTGGCTTCGCTTGGAACCTCGACAGAGCAGGGACTAAAAAAGTACCCAAAAAGTACCTGGTACCAGGTATTTTGGCAATGGAAAACCGAAAAGGCAGAGTAGAGTCGCGTCGAGTAGGTAGGTACCATACAGTGGAAAAGGGGCAAAAGTGCCCTGTCCCTTTGTTACTTTCAAAAGCAATGGTTACAACAAATTACATTTAAATGATTGTATGCCCTTCTTTCTAGACTCCATTGCCGTACAGTTGTGTATCTGTGAAGAGGAGGTTCCCCCTGAGCAGCAGGAGAGGAGCCCCAGTCTGGTCCAGGAGGAGCCAGAGCGCCTACAGATTAAAGAGGAACAGGAGGAACTCTGGATCAGTCAGGAGGGAGAGGAGCTTCCTGTCTCTGTGAAGAGTGAACATGATGAAGAGAAACCTCAGTCCTCACAGCTCAGCCAGACCCAGGACTCAGTGCCCCTCCAGATTAAAGAGGAACAGGAGGAACTGTGTCAAGATCTAGAGGAGGCTGATGGCTCCAAGATGACCTTACAACCTATGAAATGTGAAAATGAAGGTGAGAACACTCTGTCCTCACAACTCAGCCAAAACCGGGACCCAGAGCAGATTAAAGATGAACTAGATCAAGGGCTGGAAGAAGCTGATCGCTCCAATATTACAGTAGACTCAGTGAAATGTGAAGATGGTCAAGAGAACGCTCTACAGAAAATAGTTGCTAAATGAAATAAAAAGCTCTAAAGACATTAATGTTGAGTTTTTCAAATCTATTATTTTGGCACAAACCCGGTGCCATTTAGCTCCATTGTATTGGAGTGACAGCAGACATCTTTACTGCAGATATGTCGTGCCCTAGTGGGCTTCACTCATAAGTAGTTCAAGGTAGCAGTCAGAAGACTGAGGTGTGACAGCAACAGTGTATTCCTTCAATAACTGGTGGCGCCAGAGAGCATCTGACAAAACCTCAGAGCCTGTTTCACCACAGAACTGGTGGGTCACGTGAAGCTCTGATCCCTAGGAAGACTTCAGTGGTCAATGTTAAAAGACAAACACATCACATTGGACCTTGACTTCAATTTAAAAACAGAAATGGACTTTCATAATGTTATTACTGAATATATTTTATACAATGGCATGCACATTTCTTGATTCTGATTGGCTGAAACAGTCAAGTTACACGTTGTTATTTCTCATAACACACTCCACGTGACCCCAGAACCCGCCCACAACCGAATTAAGTTTTTTTTCGAATCACTCCGCCGTTTGGGTTTTTAGGAATGAAACCAAGATGGCGGACAATAATCTTTATGAATGGATGTATTGATAGCGTCATAACGACTCATTCAAAAACTATTCTGTCACGTGGAATGTGTTAGTTGCTTACACAATGTTGGATTATGTAGTTGGTTGGGCATGACTCATTGTGAAACAAAATATAAATCGCGGGAAGTGTGTTGTTAGATGCCATTCGTTGTAGAACCTCCTCTCCTTCAAAAGGACACTCTCATTTCACTGTTAATAAAATGTTCAATCAATCCAATAACAACCACTCACTTCACTCTTAGATGGAATGCGTTGAAACACTGCACCTCCGAGCTGCTTCTAGACACAGAGTCAATTTTTTTTTTGGTTTAACCTACTTTTTCGGTGGATGGTTTTGTGAATAAATCTTCATTATGCTTCAATTAATGCGTGTTTATTGTATAGCAATAAGGTTGGATGAATTCGGCAATTGTATAAAGATGTAGCACTGTCTATCTGTAATACATTTTCAACAAACAAACATGTTTCAGCCCTCTGACCTTCGTCAGTGTTTACACTGGCTAGGTGGAAAATACACACATATGAGAGAGAGACAATCATAGTCTCTCTGTTCAGCCTGATCTTGCTTAAAATATGTAAATAAAGTACTTAATTGACCACAGGGAAAAGGTATATAATGTACGTTATGTCAATAAGTAATATAGTTACGTTTTGTATAATATATTTACATTTCGTATCAGCCAAAGTAAAAAATATATATTTGGAGTCAAACTAACAATGCTCTGGGTGGGGGGTCGAGTGCACTCACCATTAGACCAAGCCACCCATCCTGATACAAACACAGCAATACTATGATTATGGTTTGGTTTAACGTTAACATAGAAAGTTAGCATTTTCAGTGAGATGGGGTTGCTCAAGACTACAGAGACACACTTTTCTGATGTAGTGCGGTTACCGTCGGTCATGTGATGGTAAAGGGTTAACCTTCTGTAGTGTGGCAGTGAAAGGGTTAACCTGATGTGTGGCAGTGAAAGGGTTAACCTTCTGTGTATATTGTCGCAGTGAAAGGGTTAACCGTTTGGTAGTGCGGCAGTGAAAGGGTTAAGAGTGTAGTGTGAAATAGTGGCCTGTCCCTTTGTTACTTTCAAAAGCAATGGTTATAACAAATTACATTGAAATTATTTTATGCCCTTCTTTCTAGACTCCATTGCGGTGCCGTTCTTTCTAGACTCCATGGTCTTACAGCTGTTTGTCTGTGAAGAGGAGGTTCCCCATGAGCAGCAGGAGAGGAGCCCCAGTCTGGTCCAGGAGGAGCCAGAGCGCCTACAGATTAAAGAGGAACAGGAGGAACTCTGGATCAGTCAGGAGGGAGAGGAGTTTCCTGTCTCTGTGAAGAGTGAACATGATGAAGAGAAACCTCAGTCCTCACAGCTCAGCCAGACCCAGCACTCAGAGCCCCTCCAGATTAAAGAGGAACAGGAGGAACTGTGTCAAGATCTAGAGGAGGCTGATGGCTCCAAGATGACCTTACAACCTATGAAATGTGAAAATGAAGGTGAGAACACTCTGTCCTCACAACTCAGCCAAAACCGGGAAACGGAGCAGATTAAAGATGAACTAGATCAAGGGATGGAAGAAGCTGATAGCTCCAAGATCACAGTTCACCCAGTGAAATATGAAGATGGTCAAGAGAACGCTCTGCCCTTCCAGCCTCTTCAAACCCAAAGGGAGAAAAACAGAGAAGCATACTCTTTACCCAGCACCTCAACTGAACACATGAAAACAGAACCTGAAGGAGAGGACTGTGGGGTAGCGGAACTAGCCAGTAACTTAGATCCAGCTGGTGATTTAGAACCAACTAGAGATAGCCAGCCTCTCTCTTCAGACTGTTCTCTAACTGAGACTGATGACAGTGATGATCACAGTTCTGGAACTGAGACTGATGACGGTGATGATGACAGTTCTGGAACTGAGACTGATGACGGTGATGATGACAGTTCTGGAACTGAGACTGATGACGGTGATGATGACAGTTCTGGAACTGAGACTGATGACAGTGATGGTGACAGTTCTGGAACTGAGACCGATGATAGCGATGAATGGAAGGAGAGAGGAGGTCCAGGTTTGATGGCACTAAAACAAAAGAAGACACAGAAAATACAAACGTTGTCTAACAGGCCTGGATTCAGCAAGAAGAGAGATGTGAAGATACACGTAAAAAATCATACCGGAGTGAAACCATTTGGTTGTTCCGTTTGTGGGAAAGGGTTAAGTAGGAAGGACCAGCTGAAGCCACACATGATAATTTATACTGGAGAGAAACCATTTAGTTGTTCTGTTTGTGGGAAAGGGTTCAGTAGGAAGGAACAACTGAAGACACGCATGATAATTCATACTGGAGAGAAACCATTTAGTTGTTCAGTTTGTAGGAAAGGGTTCAATCGGCAAACAAATCTGAAGAAACACATGAGAATTCATACAGAAGAGAAACTATTTAGTTGTTTAGTTTGTGGGAAAGGGTTCAATGACCAAACATATCTGAAGACACACATGAGAATTCATACTGGAGATAAACCACTTAGCTGTTCAGTTTGTGGGAAAGGGTTCAGTGATAAAGGAAATATGAAGAAACACATGAGAACTCACACAGGAGAGAAGCCATTTAGCTGTTCAGTTTGTGGGAAAGGGTTCAGTGAAAAAGGAAATATGAAGATACACACTAGAACTCATACAGGAGAGAAACAATTTAGTTGTTCCGTTTAAGCTGAGAGTAGACTTGAAAAGAATAAAGAGAGCAGGTCCCCAAACACAGTTTGCAGTATATTAAATAGAACCCCCATGTACTTCTTTAGAAGAAGAACACACACATGAGAGATGGGCGACACACACATGCACTGATGAAATGTCTCTCTGCACTTTTCCCATCTCGTCATCCTTCCCCCCAAGGGCAGCCGGGAGAAGACATGGGCCGCGCCCGGGGACCAATCCAAGTGCTCCTGTCCCTATTCGTCAAGGACGCGACAGCGTTAGCGATCTGTTCTACATGTTTTTCCTTTGGGTTTATTTTATCTGGAGGGGGATCCCTTGCGAGCACGGGGAGAACATGCAAACTCCACACAGAAAGGCCCGGGAGATACCCCACCTGGGTACCTGGCATTCCGGCAACCTGGTCCCCAAGCGAGAATCGAACACAGGACCTTCTAGCTGTGAGGCGACAGTGTTAACCCCTACATCACTGTGCCGCCCAAAAATTCTGTTCCCATACTAAGCAGTATACACAATAGGAACCCCATGTACTTATACTAAGCAGTATACTCAATAGGAACCCCATGTTCTTATACTAAGCAGTATACACAATAGGAACCCCATGTACTTATACTAAGTAGTATACCCAATAGGAACCCTTAGGACTTCTTTTTGTTTTGTGACTGATTTCTGTTTATCTTCATTCATATCAAACACAAAGATTCTGTACCTCCTTTCTTGATTTAGTCAATAAAATATATTTTATATGCTTGTTTTGACTCATTCATTGTGAGTGTTATAATAAAAAATTCTGCGTAGCCATTAGGACATGATATTTTACTTAAGTTAAAAGTAGCAATACTCTACAGAAAATAGTTGCTAAATTAAACAAAAAGGTCTAAAGACATTAATGTTGAGTTTTTCAAATGTATTATTTTGGCACAAACCCGGTGCCATTTAGCTCCATTGTATTGCCGTGACAGCAGACATCTCTACTGCAGATATGTCGTGCTCTAGTGGGCTTCACTGCAATTTCTTCTCTGGAGACAGACTGGTCAAGAGTGATTTCTAGATATTTCACACTTGTTTTGGACTCTATGATGTTCCCTTCACACTGTACTGTGATGGTTTCCCTTTTCCTGAGCTTCCTTTTAGTTCCAAATAAAATAGACTCTTTCCTAAATGCAATGAGAGTTTGTTATCTATCAGCCAGTCCTTAATAACGCCAGCTAGCTATATAACAATATATCATATTTAGTTATTGCCACACTAGTCTGTCGCCTGCTTGCTCTGCTGTTAACATTAGCTAGCTACCTACTACTAGGTTAGTAGAGCTCTAGAGCTAAACAAACTACAAACGTTGGATGTCTTGCTAGGTAAAAATCTGAGACAATTACATTTAATAAAACTGACCACAAAACATGACCCAAGCAACTTACCATTTAGTGTTTCTTTGACAGCCTGGTTTAGCGCTAACATTTCAAAGTTGAGGAGCCAGACCGAGTCAAAAATAATTTAATAGCAAACACTTCAGGTAAACCACGCCCACATCTCAGGTAAACTACACCCATGTTTTTATTTATTCCTCCTTTTCCAAAACGAAAAATGAAGGTTATCCTATAACCCTAGTTATATGATTACTGGCAAAAAGTCTTGCTTCTCTTATTGGACTATGCTCGCACGGCGCACCTATGGGTGTTCGTTGAAAGAAGCTTTCATGCACCTATCATTCACCTAGCCACGCCCACCTCCCTAGTATATAACCAGGTGAAGTGGCCATGCTCACCCTTCCGAGCCCGAATTTCACACGAAAAAAGGACTGGGTCCTCAGGGCTAAAAAAGCAAGACTCTTGCTAGTAATCATATAACTAGGGTTATAGGATAACCTCCATTATATTTCATACTGGCTTCGCGTCTTGCTCCACCTATTGAACTAATGGGTGGAAAGCAAATGTGAAGCCCTGATGAAATGTACCCCCTGAGGTCCCTTCAAGACCATGGAAATCGGGGAGGGTCCTAGCCCCACACTGAGGAGCATAAGGATAGAACACAGACACCGTGCGTAACAGGGCTCAGCTTCCTAAAATGCACAACCTGTGAGTAAACCGTGCGTAAAACCACAGTCTACATCACACATCCCAGCTATTTACACTAACAGCGGGATGATGATGATGATGAGGTCCCAGCACTAAGGACCACATGAGAGACAGAACTCTCAGCCGTGTCCATCAGATAGAACCTGATGAAAGGCCCCGGGGAGAACCAAGATGCCTCCACGAGACCCCTCTGAGCAGGAGAAGACCCTCTGAGCAGGGCAGAAGAAGACCCTCTGATCAGGGCAGGAGAAGACCCTCTGAGCAGGGCAGGAGAAGACCCTCTGAGCAGGAGAAGCCCCTCTGAGCAGGGCAGGAGAAGACCCTCTGAGGGCAGAAGAAGACTCCCTGAGCAGAAGAAGACCCTCTGAGCAGGAGAAGCCCCTCTGAGCAGAAGAAGACCCTCTGAGCAGGAGAAGACCCTCTGAGCAGGAGAAGAAGAAGACCCTCTGAGCAGAAGAAGACCCTCTGAGCAGGAGAAGAAGACCCTCTGAGCAGGAGAAGAAGAAGACCCTCTGAGCAGGGCAGAAGAAGACCCTCTGAGCAAAAGAAGACCCTCTGAGCAGGAGAAGAAGACCCTCTGAGCAGGAGAAGAAGAAGACCCTCTGAGCAGGGCAGAGGAAGACCCTCTGAGCAGGGCATGAGAATACCCTCTGAGCAGGGCAGAAGAAGACTCTCTGAGCAGAAGAAGACCCTCTGAGCAGAAGAAGACCCTCTGAGCAGGGCAGGAGAAGACCCTCAGAGCAGAGGAAGACCCTCTGAGCAGAAGAAGCCCCTCTGAGCAGGGCAGAAGAAGACCCTCTGAGCAGAGCAGTAGAAGCCACCACACCACGAGTAGAGTGCGCTCTGATCCCTGAGGGGGGAACCTGTCCAGCCATAGCCACATAAGGGTGATGCCCTCGCACAACCAATGTGACAGACGTTTGTGTTGACGTCGCTTTACCCTTGTTAGGACCGGCGTGAGAATTTAAATATGTTTAAGTTAAGTATTGTGTGATTTTGTGTGAAGGGCGGACTAGCAAAGTATGATTTTTCATTGTATGGAAAACTGTCTGTTTAACTGTGCATATGACATTAAACAATCTTGAATCTTGACTAAATAAAAGCTCAAAGCCTATGACAGGAAGATATAGCCGCAGCATATACTTTCACCGTCGAAGCCGAGAGCCTTTCCAGGATAGACTGAAGGAAGAATGAAACCGAATAAAGAAAATAAAGAAATTGGGTCCAAATCCTTAGACAAATCCTCTTACAAATAAAATACACCACTCCCCATAAACAACAGTAGTAGGTGCAGTGCCGCGCTCCGGATGGTATTAATCACTTCAGCGTCAATACCTGTCCTTTTCAGATTCAACCTCTCAGCAGCCAAGCCATCACACGCCAGTGTTGTAGTCGAGTCACTAAATCTCGAGTCCGAGTCCAGTCTCAAGTCCCCAGTGTTCGAGTCCGAGTCACCAAAGAAGAGCCCGAGTCCAGTCCCCATTACCCTAGTCCGAGTCCGAGTCCAAGTCATCAAGGTTGAGTCCACTCCTCTCGGGCAGTCAAAGAGCTGACATACAAATAAAAAAGGTCTACATTAAACATAAATGACACAGCGGTCACCATTTCAACGAGAGTTTACTTACTTTGTGACACAATAGCCAAACAAATTTGCACTAGCCATCAATATCTTATGCCAAATGATTAGGGCCTAATACACAAAATATCTATATTGTATATTGTAGTGACAATTAATTTGTGCACATCTGTATTTGTATGAATGAACATTATTCTGGCTTTGTATATAATTTTTTGTAATCACTATGTGATAGTGATTGATTGACTTGAATGTTTTTTTTTATTAAACTGTGTATAATTAAAATTAAGAAAAGGAAAAAAAGGCCAAGAAGAAGACCAACTTCCGCTGCTGCTGCCAGGGTGTCTTTATATCTATAGATATATTCTATATATATCTATGTTTATATCTATATGGTGTTAAATATCTGCTGCTGTTTATTTACAAAGGGGCGGGGCGTGGGGTGCCGCGTGACCCGGCCGTAGCTGATTAGTCCGGCCCTCCCTGACGTCACCAGGAAAATACGGAAATGCCATGCAGTATCTCGTCCTAGCCACCAGGGGCACCACACTCCATGCTTCACCTCGTTGTTGATTGATTGATTGAAAAGTTTATTAACAGATTGCAGAATGGGTACAGTACAGTACAGCTCAATACATACAATTGTTAAGGGGATGCAGACCAGAGAAAGACTTTCGTCTTGTTTACATCAGGGTCCCCCCAGGGTCTGTGGCTATAACGAGCTAATGCTGCTAATCTCTAACGTTAACTCTCTGAACAGATCTAGATGCAGTGATCGTGTAAAGAACGGACTAACTGCAGCTGCTGAAGACAGATTTGAACTAGTAAGGAGGAGTCGAGACTGGCCGTAAACTTCAGAGTGTTGTGAAAGTGAGATGAAGAAACACAAAGCAGGTTTGTTTAATCAGAAGGTCCTTTGGACATTATTATTTGATCAATAGGTATATGTTCCCGTTTGTGATTACAGTATTTCACAATTGCCTAACCTTAAATAATGTACCCACCAGTTAGACCAGCAGTGCTGCCATATATAAAACATTAGATGCGACATTACGCCATAAATCATGGGATAACCGTCCGCCATCTTACCTGGATATTGTTTAGGCAGCAACTATGTTTGTCGGCTGTGCAGCCTAGTTACTGTACTAACATGATCAGAGAGACTAGTGCAGCCTAGTTACTGTACTAACATGATCAGAGAGACTAGTGCAGCCTAGTTACTGTACTAACATGATCAGAGAGACTAGTGCAGCCTAGTTACTGTACTAACATGATCAGAGAGACCAGTGCAGCCTAGTTACTGTACTAACATGATCAGAGAGACTAGTGCAGCCTAGTTACTGTACTAACATGATCAGAGATTGATTGATTGATTGATTGAAAACTTTATTAACAGATTGCAGAATGGGTACAATACAGTACAGCTCAATACACACAATTGTTAAGGGGATGCAGACCAGAGAAAGACTTTCGTCTTGTTTACATCAGGGTCCCCCATTTTCAATTAATCAGGACATATGACATACATGACATACAGATAGACAGTACTGCTACATCTATACATTTATGACACACCAGATTTGCAAATACAGTACTATTTGTGATACAAAAAGAGTCCAGAAAAGGGAGTATATACATTTGACGTAGAAACTGTACATTGGAGGAGGTTTGGTGGGGTTGTGTGGGGGGGAGGGGGGGTTGGGTACATTGGGATATTGACAACCATACTGGGTAATTTACATTAGAGGTGGGGGGGGGGGGGGGGGAGAAACACTGTATAAACAAGCAAAACTGTACATGGGGGAGGGGGGCACTGTACAAACAAGCACAAATTGTACATTGGAATATTGACAACCATACTAGGTAAATTACTGTACATTGGAGGGGGTTGGGTTAGGACATTTACAGGGGCCAGTTTCGAATTGCAGTCTCCCGTAGGTGTCCCTTGAGAGTGGTTTTGAAAGTGGGTAGTGATTCACATTCCTTTACAGTTTTGGGTAGGGCGTTCCACATTGATGTGGCATAATTGCTAAACGTGTTTAGTCCCTTGTTTGAGCCGAATCTGGGTTTAACATTATTTGTGGAGCTCCCTCTGGTGTTGTGATCGTGGTATTCACTGACCTTTGGGAAGTATTTTGACTCTCCTCAGTCTCTCTGATCATGTTAGTACAGTAATTAGGCTGCACTAGTCTCTCTGACCATGTTACTGTACTAACATGATCAGAGAGACTAGTGCAGCCTAGTTACTGTACTAACATGATCAGAGAGACTAGTGCAGCCTAGTTACTGTACTAACACATGATCAGAGAGACTAGTGCAGCCTAGTTACTGTACTAACATGATCAGAGAGACTAGTGCAGCCTAGTTACTGTACTAACATGATCAGAGAGACTAGTGCAGCCTAGTTACTGTACTAACACATGATCAGAGAGACTAGTGCAGCCTAGTTACTGTACTAACATGGTCAGAGAGACTAGTGCAGCCTAGTTACTGTACTAACATGATCAGAGAGACTAGTGCAGCCTAGTTACTGTACTAACATGATCAGAGAGACTGAGGAGGCTGGCATAACTTTATACACAATTACACATGAGTATGGAGGAGATTAGAATGATCACACAAGGCTCAACTACTCTCTTTCTAACACACACACATGCACAAACACTGTTTGGTTGATTGATTGAAAACTTTATTGCAAAATGGGTACAATACAGTACAGCTTAATACACAATTGTTAAGGGGATGCAGACCAGAGAAAGACTTTCGTCTTGTTTAGACTTTCGTCCCCCATTTTCAATTCATAATTACATTACACATACAGATATATATATCATGACATACATGTAGTTTCAAGTTTTTCAAGTTTCAAGTTTCTTTAATAGTTGTCATACAGAAGTACAGAATACTTTTATACAAAATGCTTCTTACTGATACGCTCCAGAGACTGTGCTAGACAAGATAAGTATCAAATAACATAGTATAGCATGTAAATTAGAAGTAGAAAATGAGGTCACAGTGTTCAGTATAGACATATGTACAATGTTCAATGCAGAATAGACGTAACTGAGTTACCATATAATATACAATATACTATGCAGTGTACTAATATACAATACTATATAGTGCAAAGCAGAAATGGGATGAGGTACAATTTAGGTACAATTTACAGTAAGGTGTACGAGTTGTAGTGCAAATCCTTTATCAATAAATATAAAGTGTGGGGAGTGGGTGCTACTGCTACAGTGTGTTTGTTTAAAGTGCGTGTGGATGTGTGTGCTATGTGCGTTTGATGGTTGTTGTGTAGTGTTCATTGTTCGTTGAGCAGCCTGATGGCCTGGGGATAGAAGCTTCTTCTGAGTTCTTCTGTGCTCGCCTTGAGACTCCGGTATCGCTTGCCTGACCGCAGCAGTTAAAAGAGGCAGTTGTTCGGGTGGCTGGAGTCCTTAATGATACAGTACTGTTACATTTGTGACATACAAGATAATGCAAATATACAGTATGTTAAACAGAGATCCTAACAGAAAATATATACATACGAGGGGGAGGAAACTGTACACTCTGTCTTTTACTCTAAGCCAGGGGTGGCCAACCTTTTTTGAACCAAGATCTACTTTTTTATTTACCACCTAGCCCGAGAGCTACCAGCCAAAATTGTATATTGTAAGCCGTCATTTGAGGCTTTATAAAAGCAGCATAATGAACACATCTGTCAGTGCCGAGTCCGACCTCATCTTAAATAACAAACAGCAGTGCTTGTTGTAGTTAACAAGGAGAGGAAGAGTTGATTTAGCAAAAAAAAAAAAAAAAAAAAAAATTTTAATAATACAATTTTATTAATCAAGATCTACTTGAAATCAGCCCGCGATCTACCTGTCGATCGCGATCGACTGGTTGGGCACCACTGCTCTAAGCCATCCTAGGTTGTCAAAATGGGCAGGGGTGAGGTGGGTTTAAGGAGTAAGGTCAAGCAGTAGTCTGACCAGTTTGTTTTGTGATGTTTGTAATCTTGTTTTTAGTGCCTTTGAGGTGCTTTGGTACCATGAGGTGCAAGCATAGTCGTAGTACCCTTGGATGAGTGCTCCTGTTAGTCTTCAGGGTATTCTTGTTTACCAGAGAGGAGATCCGGTACAAGAATCTAGTTTGTTGGTTGACTTTTTTTATTACATTGGTTGCTATTTTGTCACAGGAAAGATTTTGCCTCTAGGACTAGGATGGAACCCAGGCATGTAATTTCATCTTTCCTTGTGACTAGTGATGCACCGATGTGAAAATTGTGGCCGATACCGATAACCGATATTAATATTGCTGTTCTGGTCGATACCGATGTTGATATCTCTGTATAGAAAACACTTTTTTATGATAATCAAATAAAGAGCTCTTTTCCAAAACGCTTTTTTTTTTTATTTAATTTTTTTTTTTTACTTTTGTAACTTATTTTCAGAAATTACTGATATTTTGAAACAATATAAGGCCAAAGCCGATACCGGTGTAAAAAAACTGCCATATCGGCCACCGATATATCGTGCATCACTACTTGTGACAATATTGTCACCCACTGTAACAGAGAAGCCGTTGGTCTTGCTGAGTTTGTTTAATATTTGATTAGAAGAGGATGGACTCTGTTTTACCCAGGTGTAATGATAGTTTGTTATCATGCTCGATATTGGCTTTTTTACCGATACCAATATACCGATATTGTCCAACTCTTAATTTCCGATACCGATATCAACCGATACCGATGTATGCAGGGTTTCCCCCCCCAAAAAACAGAATAATTTCAGGTAATTAACATTACATATCTCTTGTTGTGGAATTAACACAACATTATGCATACTTTTGACAATAAATAAAATCCGAATTTGTTCTTACTTGCTTGCCTGGGTAAATAAAGGTTATAGAAATGCAAAAAAAAATTGAAAACCGATACAGATATTTTCCGATATCACATTTTAATGCCAATATCGGCCGATAATATCGGACATCCCTAGTTATCAGCGAGCCAGGTGCAGATTCTGCCTAGTTCCGAGCTGAGGGTTTTTTCAACCTGTAACTTGTTCCTGTCAGAGACCAGCAGGGCTGAGTCGTCCACGAACAGGAACAAGTTGTAGTCACAAGATGATGACGTGTCATTTGCATAAATTAGGAACAGTAATGGTCCTAGTATGCTTCCTTGTGGAACACCACAGCTCATTGGGAGGGGGGGGGGGGGTAAGGCTGTCCCCGAACCCTGTTTTTAGGGTTCAGAGTTCGCCAGGGTTTTTCGAACGTATGTTCGAACGTTCGTTTTTTTATTAATTCATTTAATGATTATAGATCCTACGGGGGGCGGCATTGCATAGTCTATCGGTGACATTTTTTTTATTTACAGTGGTGGCTGTTCATGTAAACATGTAAACAAAGCACTCAGATGAAAATAAAGGGAAAAGACGCCCCGTATCGCGGTCCGACAGCAGTCAGACATAATATCATACAACTCAGACTCACTTTCTGCCGCCGGCCCGGTAGAACATCGTGGTATGAAGTGGAATAGCCGTCGCATGTCTCCCAGAAGCTTTCTGGTCTGGCGTGCTCGAACTTTCCATAAATGTGTATCCAATCCATAAATCCATTTAGTTAGATCCAGTACTGACTGTCTGATGATGTCCAAAGCAAGGAAGTCCACAATGGAGTCAAATAACTCCTTCTTTCTCTTCTCGCTCATTGGTTTATTATCAAATTGCAGTAGTGTCTGCGTAGTTGAGGAGGTGGGCCTGCCGTCCAGATCCAGTTTATGTACCTAAAATAATGAATTTGTTATTATTATTAGCCTATATCATTTTGTTCTTATTACATTTATTTGAGGCCAGGCCAACAGGGCATTGCGCAGCAGCCTGCACATGGCGATACTTCTAATTAGCACCCAATACTTAAATTTTTTAAATGAGCAGCCAGATTTGATGTGCCACCGTGGAATGCCAAGTGCTTGTCGCACATTTGACAGCCTTTCCTTTATCCTCCGCTAATTTAAAGTGTTTCCACACAGGTGCCTTCTTCCCACTTCTTGCCGTTACAGCTGCTATGAATAATTGAGCCGAGCGGTGACGCGCGCCTCCTCACCTCCACTCGACTCGCACGCCTCGTTTTATTTTTATTTTTGCGAACCCATTAATTAAAATCCGAACGCCAGCGTAACAAACGGACGTTCGAACATTCAGGCTCAGCCTTAGGGGGGGGATAGAGTACCGTTTACCACCACCAGATCTGTTCTCCCCCTCCAGGTAGCATTGCATCCAGCTCACTTAGGGCTGGGCGATATGGCCTAAATATGATATCACGATATTTTCTGACCTTTCGGCGATACACGATACGCATCACAATGTTTTTCTTTTTTTCCCCAAACAATTCATTATGAGGCTTACCAAGACAGTATTTGAGTTTGCAAGCTAACATTGAAGACAAAATAAAATACCCATGCATTTAGCATTTTTATATTATATATTAGATTTAGATTATTGGATTATTAGATTATATATTGCATATATTTAGCAATGAGATATTATATGATTTAGATATGAAATATGATGAATTGAAAATGGGGGACCCTGATGTAAACAAGACGAAAGTCTTTCTCTGGTCTGCATCCTCCAGTCCACTGTTGACTGTTGTTGTATTGAGCTGTACTGTATTGTACCCATGCTGCAATCTGTTAATAACATTTTCATTCATTCAGACGGCAAACAGAATAATTTTGATTGACAGTCGCGTCTGCCAATTACGTCACATCGCTTGCACCCGCCCTGCTGTTCTTAGCACCAATCGGCAAGCGCGTATTCATTTTTTACTTCCGCCATTGGAGAGCTCAATGACAACAACAATGGCAGCGGTAGCTCGCCGCGGCCGACGTTTAGCTTTTAGGTCCGCAGAATGACTAAACGACTGGAGGCATAATGATTTTACTGCAACGGATGTTATAATAAAAGCCTTTCCATACATCTGTCTGATTGAAAACTTTATTAACAGACCGCAGAATGGGCACAACTGAGTCAGCACGGGCTGAGATATGAACGACTAATGCTTGCTATATCTAGGTCGACCTCGGACGTTGCTATGTAAATACGCTGATGTTATTGAAAGTGTAACTATATAACGTTAATGCCACAAAACGAATGCCTTTGTTATCATAAGTAGTAACTTTTGATGCAGTAGTGTGTGTGTGGGGCGGCGCTGTTCAAAAGTGTCAACGTGTGGACCAGATTGACGCGACACAAGCCTCTTGGGCAAAACATCACGATATCCACGATACGTTTAAAAAGTGTATCGTTAATGAACTGTACCCGATATTTATATAATATCGTCATATCGCCCAGCCCTAGCCTTAACCACAGTATTACATTAGCTACTGAGCTGCTAGTTAAAGGCCTTAACCACAGTATTACATTAGCTACTGAGCTGCTAGTTAAAGGCCTTAACCACAGTATTGCATTAGCTACTGAGCTGCTAGTTAAAGGCCTTAACCACAGTATAAAATTAGCTACAGAGCTGCTAGATAAAGGCCTTAACCACAGTATTACATTAGCTACTGGGCTGCTAGTTAAAGGCCTTAACCACAGTATTACATTAGCTACTGAGCTGCTAGTTAAAGGCCTTAACCACAGTATTACATTAGCTACTGGGCTGCTAGTTAAAGGCCTTAACCACAGCATTACATTAGCTACTGGGCTGCTAGTTAAAGGCCTTAACCACAGTATTACATTAGCTACTGGGCTGCTAGTTAAAGGCCTTAACCACAGTATTACATTAGCTGCTGAATGCATATAGGGGAAACACTGCAGTCAAGTCCATGCTATGCCACAAATTAACACACTAACATAATAAAAAAAAAACAAGCAATACTCTCAGTAAGTAGTTAGGGCTGACCTTCGAATTTTGTTTTGGCATTCGAAGCTTCTGGCTTTTTTTATGTTGTGGGACTTGTACAGCACTTTGTTCAACTTTGTTGTTTTTAAATGTGCTCTATAAATAAAGTGGATTAATTAATTAAATTAATAATGAGTCGGGAGCTGCGCTGCCTGGGCGGCTGCTCTCCGTTACACAGCCAACAACATTGCATTACATAATTATCTTGCAACCTTAGTCTATAAAGCAAACAATTATATAAATATTTATATGTAGTTAACACATTAATTGCCAAAAACGAGTTAACTCGTTATTGCCCGCCATGCGAATATCGACGAAAACGTTGGGATCGTTATTTAGTTTATTCGCTATATCTATTCATAATTCATGGCTGCCGCCTCTGCAGACCCTTCAGACCCTGTCTGAGCTGGCAGACGGTCAACACCGCCCTCTACTGCCTTGCAGAGCTATTGCACTCCATTGGAAATGGGCTGGTGTATTTTCTGAGCCGATCGGAGCTGTGGGGGCGGGGTTTATATACTCAGGCGAGGCAGGCCTTTACAACGATGGCATGGAACACTAACCCCGCCCGCCCGTCCATGTGTAACGCTCGGTAATGTCAGGGACAGGGTCGCTGTGGATAACTGGAATGGCGATCAGAAAATTGGATTCTTTTTTTTATATTACATCAGAGACAAGGTAAGAACACTATATATAAAACCTTGCGTTGAGCTGATATTTCTTTCTCCCGCGATCAAAGCTATCCGTGTGGACCGTGTTGTGCTTTCTACCGTTGGCTGCGGTGGGGGGGGGGGGGGGGGATCCATAGCTATAATATAAAATATAGTTTTAGGACTCGCAAGTTTCGCATTCTAAAACTATATCCATTGAATAAAGACCTGACCTTTTTTACCACGGTTATTGCGGTTGTCTGTTCTCCATCCGTGGGTGCCTTGACACACTGCGGGATTGCGGTGATGCGGTTACCGCGACAGCCCTATTCGAAGCGTCGGGCCGAGATTCTATTTTAATTCGAAGCTTCGAGATAAAAAAAATATATATATAAAACAAGTATTAAATTATAATTCTTTTTTTATGTTGTGGGACTTGTACAGCACTTTGTTCACCTTTGTTGTTTTTAAATGTGCTCTATAAATAAAGTAGATTGGATTGGATTAATTAATTAAATTAATAATGAGTCGGCAGCTGCGCTACCTAGGCGGCTGCTCTCCGTTACACAGCCAACAACATTACATTACATAATTATGTTGCAACCTTCGTCTATAAAGCAAACAATTATATAAATATTTATATGTAGTTAATAGAGACAAAGGCAGAATTCGACTTAATTCTTTATTAAGACATGTTTTTATATGGGTCAGGACACTATTAAAAAAAACTATAGAGAATTGTCAGTGCTGTAAAGTTTAAACCTTTTTAAATCTTAGACAAACGAAACACGTTGCTTTCATGAAATATTGTAAGCCGTCATTTGAGGCTTTATAAAAACAGCACAATGAACACAAATCTGTCAGTGCCGAGTCCGACCTCATCTTAAATAACAAACGGAATTGCTTGTTGTAGTTAACAAAGAGAGGCAGAGTTTATTTTTTTTATGTTTTTATATATATATATATATATATATATATATATATATATATATATATATTGAATTTTCCCATTCGAATCCCATGCCCATCGAACGAAGCTTCGAAGTATTTAAGACAGCCCTAAAGTAGTATATCATATTTCACTGCTTCATGTGAAACGCTGTTTATGTGAGAAATGGCAATTACTGGCAAATGGACAAGACAAGCTGAATGACATAATTCTCCAGGGATCGTTTAAATCTGTTGTTTTGGTGCATTAATTTAGTCTACGATAGTGATTGATAAAACAGCGAGATGGCGATCCCATTCAACTCAGTGTCAGGCGAAGTGAAAGTATCCACACTTGGCACCAATGAGCGTTTATGTACTACACAGTGAAGTGATCACCCTTCCTTCTTTTATAGTTTCCTATTGAGAACAAAAAAATATCTCTTGTTAAATAAACGAGGGCTCAGTCCACAGGTCTGTTGCTTGGTCATTGAATTGGGATGTAGCATTTTCAGGCCCAGTCCATCTGCTCTAACTGGGGTGTCCTCCATCAGAATCTCTCCAGAGGTAAACTTCTGCCTTCCATCTTATCTTGTTTTATCTTCACCTTTTATTTCTTTGGAAAGCTTTTCTTGCATTTCTTTTTTAGATGTAGGGCTTGGATTTCTTCTTCAAATGCGTTTACCAATGTCCTTAACGTCCGTCTTTGGCTGCCTACTCACACACTAACAACGCGTGACTCACAAGAGGAGTTTTCAAGGGGCAACGTGCTGAACTGGACAGTGGAGAGGTGCTGAACTGAAAAGTCTAATTTCTCTCTCTCCAACATTCAATTATACAAAAACAAAGACTGAAACTGATATTTATCTAACAGAGAACGTTTAATTCTCGTATCATAGAATTGTTATGCATTTTACTAAATGTACTTGCCAATTGGCAATATATTAATATTGTGTGGACCAGATGGTAAGCTTTGCCGCGGGCTGCCAGTTGACATTGCATGACCTAATAGATCCACAGTCACTCACTCACTCACTCACTCAGTTTCCCCTCATGAAAATCTGTCCTCATGCTCTGTCCCCTCTATAACACTATGGGTCCTTGATGAAAGAGTAACACAACCGCCCCCCACATCAATCTATCGGCCGCCGCCCTTGCACGCACAGGGAGGGGTGTGGGAGGGCCTAGGAGGGGGGAAGGACATGTGGCACAGCAGGAGGCAGGACATTGGACGAGAGGAGGAAAAGGGGAGGGATTTGCAAGTTCACTCACAGTAGCGCTACATGAGGCTAGTTAAGGCTTTATTACTCGAATGTAAATGTGACTTTGATTTATGAGGGGTGTGTTCATGTGACTCTCTCTGTCTCTCTGTCTCTCTCTCTCTCTACGTGCATATTATAATGTCCCGCATGGGGCGGTGCTTGGTAGGATAACGCAGTATCAGTGTAAAGTCATTGACACACTTATCCCACAGACATCGAGGTTCTCTATCTTAGAGATATATCTGTGGGATAGTTATGACAAGGGATTGACGTTCTATACATACAGGCGTACACATCCGCCGTATACAGCACCATAGGACCATGGGTAATGGCGGTATCAATGCACCTATCGGCTCTAACTGTAAACCTATGATCAATAGGGGGGGGAAATGGAAGTTGGATAAAAGGACGGAAGGTCAGAGGGCAATGGACGCCATGACGCCATGGCTTTCACAATCTGCCCACTCCGAAGAAGAGGAACAGAACGAATATTCCTTCTGCCCTGGGCTTGGCGAAGTTACGGCCGACACATCTTCCGAAGACGATAACCCGGACCTGACGGCTCTAATACACGGGAGTAATGGACTAACGTTACCTGGTTATAATTACCTGGGACCAGGTAACTCTATGCCTAATGGGGAACCCACTAATCCCGTGGACGAGGCTGCTATGGAGCATGATATAACCTATAGTAAGTACCTCGACCATGGCATTATACCCTATATATCAATAAATAAGGCCGATAGTATATTTACCGATAGATTACGTGGGCTATCAGAGGACAATACAGGAATAGCGGGTAACCTAGCCAGAGGCATATTCCATATAAAGGAAAAGCTAGGGGAGGTGGGGATACTTCCTAAAGTGTCCGGGATCTTAGAAGACATGATACATTCCACCGACCGTCCCACTGTAGAGGATAGGCCAATTGGAGGAGGAGACCATATAAGGCTAGGGGAGGCGGGGATACTCCCTACAGTGGCAGGGAGTTTAGAAGACACGATACATTCCACCGGCCGTCCCCTGGTACATGATAGGCCATTCGGAGGAGGGGAGAAGAGGAGGATCCCGCCAGACACACCCGGACATCCTACGAAACGGATATGCGGTGAGACGGTAGGCCAGGAGGAAACGGCAATATCTCAGACCCCTCAGTCAAACGATGGTGTAATCGAAATGGATATTACTCAGGTCGATACCGGGCCCGAGGGTACGGATGTTGTTGACGTTGCCCCTTATCCTGTAGGGGGACCTGTAGGTGAACCGGCAGGAGGTGGAGGGGCGATACCACCTCCGGTCCTGATTGTAAATCGGGCTATATGGAATGAGAGAGACGGACATGTGATCACAACATCCACAAGGAGGTTCGTCTTCCACAATGAAAGGGGTGTAATGGAAGGCACGATGAGGTCATGGAAATCGAACACCGACCCCACACAGCCCAATGGAGCCGTACATACACAGGGATCTGTGAAGTATGACTGGTACTATGCGGACTATAACAACATGAAGGGACAATGGCAGCCCAATGATATACAAAAGCTATTAATGGACTATGACTGTTACAAGCCTATGATGGTGGAAGCAGAGTATGCAAACTTCCAGTGCGTGACGGAGACCGTAATAGGTGGGACCAAGGTTACAAACCCTATGCCTACGGGTCTCATCGCCGTTGCCAGAAGAACTAATGACGAATTCCCCTTTGTCATGACAGGGTACCAGATGGAATATAATGAGCATACCAGGGAATGGGAAAAGAAAAATAACTGGCCCGATAACATCACAGACAACCTACCCCAAAGGATGTTCAACGTGTGGTGGAATTCACCCGTATCATCTGTGAAGGCCAGACAAATGGACTGTAGCGTGCCAGTGATAGAGGCAGGTGTAGTGGAAGCTATCAACCAGCAGGGGAACATCAAGGTGCGGTACGATTTGGACTGTGAATGGGTACAGAATAATATGTACACCATGCCCCCATGGCAGCCCGATCACACCCCCCTCCTAGGCTCTCCCACACCCCTCCCTGTGCGTGCAAGGGCGGCGGCCGATAGATTGGTCATTTTCTTTCTTTCCCTTGAAACCAATCACGTCACTCTACTGTGATTGGACCGTTGGCTTGAGTGCAATGTGGGACTTGTAGTTTTTGAACGATTAGCAGCGGAGAGAAAAAAGCACGACTGAGGTTGTAATCTTCACTCGCACACTGTGAGTAATTGATTTTTCCGGTTCGCACACATTTCTAGAGGCAAATGCAAGTAATATGGTCGCACTGTAGAGCCCTGTGTTGTCAATGAAAACTGTGTCTATGCTAGTACCGCTTCTCTCACAGATGCTTCTGTGCAGGTCAAACGCTCCTGGTAGTAGTTTTTCATTTAAAAAGAACGGTCAAATATTACTACCACCATTATTCTCGATGGTATGTTAGCTGTAATGACGTACTGAAGTGTTTTCAACACTGGGCCACACATTCATTATAAGTGGAACTCTTCTAACACTGGCTAAAGCAGTAGGGTTTCTCTCCTCTAAGAATGTAGGTGAATTGACAGGTTTGACATTTCACTGAATCTTCTCTCTCAAGTGAATTTGCTCATGTTTGCTCATGTTTGTTCCGAACCAATTATTCACGGTGTGAACGCACCGGCCGGTTCGAGATTATGTTCCGGAACCGGCTCCGGCACGATGATGTGGCTTCTCTCCTGTGTGAATTCTCTGGTGTTTTTTCAGATTAGACAGTTGACTAAAACTCTTCTCACACTGGTCACAGGAGTAGGGTTTTTCTCCTGTGTGAATTCTCTGGTGTAATTTCAGATGAGGCAGTTGACTAAAACTCTTCTCACACTGGACACAGGAGTAGGGCTTCTCTCCTGTGTGAATTCTCTGGTGTAATTTCAGTTTAGACAGTCGACTAAAGCTCTTCTCACACTGGTCACAGCAGTAGGGCTTCTCTCCTGTGTGAATTCTCTGGTGTGTTTTCAGATTACCCAGATCACGAAAGCTCTTCCCACACTGGTCACAGCAGTAGGGCTTCTCTCCTGTGTGAATTCTCTGGTGTGATTTCAGATGAGGCAGATGACTAAAACTCTTCTCACACTGGTCACAGCAGTAGGGCTTCTCTCCTGTGTGAATTCTCTGGTGTGATTTCAGATGAGGCAGTTGACTAAAACTCTTCTCACACTGGTCACAGCAGTAGGGCTTCTCTCCTGTGTGAATTCTCTGGTGTAATTTCAGGTTAGACAGTTGACTAAAACTCTTCTCACACTGGACACAGGAGTAGGGCTTCTCTCCTGTGTGAATTCTCTGGTGTAATTTCAGCTTAGACAGTTGACTAAAACTCTTCTCACACTGGTCACAGCAGTAGGGTTTTTCTCCTGTGTGAATTCTCTGGTGTTTTTTCAGATTAGACAGTTGACTAAAACTCTTCTCACACTGGTCACAGGAGTAGGGTTTTTCTCCAGTGTGAATTCTCTGGTGTAATTTCAGGCTAGACAGTTGACTAAAACTCTTCTCACACTGGTCACAGCAGTAGGGCTTCTCTCCTGTGTGAATTCTCTGGTGTAATTTCAGGTTAGACAGTTGACTAAAACTCTTCTCACACTGGTCACAGGAGTAGGGCTTCTCTCCTGTGTGAATTCTCTGGTGTAATTGCAGACTATGCAGATGACTAAAGTTCTTCTCACACTGGTCACAGGAGTAGGGCTTCTCTCCTGTGTGAATTCTCTGGTGTAATTGCAGACTATGCAGATGACTAAAGCTCTTCCCACACTGGTCACAGAAGTAGGGCTTTTCTCCTGTGTGAATTCTCTGGTGTAATTTCAGATTAGACAGTTGACTAAAACTCTTCTCACACTGGTCACAGGAGTAGGGGTTTTCTCCAGTGTGAATTCTCTGGTGTAATTTCAGGCTAGACAGTTGACTAAAACTCTTCTCACACTGGTCACAGGCGTAGGGGTTTTCTCCAGTGTGAATTCTCTGGTGTAATTTCAGGCTAGACAGTTGACTAAAACTCTTCTCACACTGGTCACAGGAGTAGGGGTCTTCTCCAGTGTGAATTCTCTGGTGTAATTGCAGATTAGACAGTCGACTAAAACTCTTCTCACACTGACTACAGGAGTAGGGTATGTAATTTCTCTCTGTAGTAACGTTGGTCCCATATTGGTCAAACCATTGCCTTGGTTTGTCAATGTTCTTCTGTTTGTTAGTGGAGGGAAGGCCAGGGAAGATATCTGTTGGAGAAAAGAGGGAAGAAAAAAGAGATTTAACTAAAACAACTAAGAGAACATAGAGGGTCAAGCATGAACAGGGATGACTAAAAAGGTCAAATCAAAGTTGTTAAATCCACAAAATGTAAGCACTTTACTTTTAGATGGAAAATAATCTTTGTGGTTAGTTCATCATAACTCAAAATACTATTATTTTGTACTCCGATGTTTACAAACATGACAAAAGATACATTCATTTAGAAACTGTTGCGTTTAAGCTTTTGTGTGGTCAGTGTTATCAGTATATTGTAAACAGAACATGTTAGCATTTGTTAGAAGGCCCTGGTCAATGGCAAGTTGGTCCTCCCTGGTGGAGAGAAGTCATTTTCACTGGCATCTGTTTGTATAAAAGGCCATTATTGGTGATCTTCCATCTGATATCTCCACACTGATGAAATGGTCCTGTGGATTTTACTCGTTCCAGTGACTGGCTTGTACTTCAGGTACCTAAAATGAACTCTTTATCTTCTCTGCCCCCAACACATGGAACATCTTACAATTCACTCTGAAACTCAATACACTGGTATCCATTAGTCAGTTTAGATATTTGAACACTAATAATTCTGTCAGTCTGCAGCTGTTTCAAAATATTTCTATTATAATTGTATTGTTTTAATTGTTTATATTGTTTTTATTACTCTTATTGTTGTTTTTATATTGTGTGATGTACTTGCTCGCAAATGGACCTCATGCACCAACATTCTCGTAAGTTTCCTTGTAAATAACCTAGTAGGAAGTTCCTAGTAGGAAGTTCTCTGACCTGGAGTCCTCGTGATGTATGGCAAGTGACAGTAACATAGCGTTCGGTCGTCATGAGAGTCCAGCTGTCTGTCATCAATGCAACCTTGCGAGCAGCGGTAACGTTAGCTAGCTGCGCAAGCAACTCCGAACTTTGCAAGCTCTCCTTACCGTCAACCCTATCGATGGTTTTTGATAAATGTAGACCGACTTTGGTAACTTTTTTCAAAATCAACACTTCTCTTAGCCTGCTTAATTTTGCAAGTTGCTGTCGCTCTTGTTTTTTTTCCCCACTTATTTTCCAGACACAGATAGTTGCCTCCTCGTCATAGTTATATTGCACCCTCTATCTGTTCATTGAAACATGCTTTGAAAATACACCATTCTACTGATGGCTACAATGTAATAAGAGACGGACAACATTGTAACATATCATTGTTTGATAGTAGATTGAGAAAATGTCATGTGTTCGAGTAAATCCTTAACAATCAATCAATCGATCTTTGATTACATTTTTTTTGTATCCACTTTTTCTCCTAATTTTCTATATTTCTCCCATCCCAATTTCGTATTGCCAATTCTCCCCTACCCTGTCTTGAACGTTGCTAGACTATGCCCCCCACTGGTCGGTTGTAGGGAGGATAGAAGCCTTGCATCACGTGTCCCCTCCGGTACACGAGGAGGCAGCCTGTCGCATCTTTTCACCAGACAGCGCGGACTCTCAGTGGCGAGGAGTAACGCGTGGGAGGCTCACGCTGCCCCCGATAGTTCCTGTCTCTGCTGTGCAGGCATCACCCAACCGACCTGTAGGAGTCGCTGTCCACAACGTCCAATCCCCAGCCATCGACTTCCACCCGCTGACTGCCAAATGAGCCAGTACGACGGCCGGCCCAACTCGAAGGCAATGCTGAGACTGGGATTCGATACCGGAGTCTCTTGCATTGGTGACGAGCGCAATCTCCGCTACGCCACCCAGCCGACCGATCTTTTGTTAATTGTTAACCTCCCTAGTAGAAAGAGAAAGTAACATACCGATATCCTGGTCTGTGTCGCCCTCCTTCATCTGAAAGGAAATATCCCCGGGTGGGTCAAGTGTGTCCTCGTCCTCTTCTGTTTTAATAATCAGTAGGTCGCTGGCTGAACCTGGGGTAGAGGGAGACATTTATAGTATGGTCCTCTGCATCCAAAGGTCAACTAAAGAAATTGCAAACTGCTCAGAACAGAGCTGCAAGGTTAGTTTTACATTGTTCCATGAGAACAAACACCATCACTATGCACCGGCAACTCTCATGGTTAACGGTAGAGAATAGGCTGGTTTTCAACACAGTAAAAATTTTCAGGAACACTGTCTTTTTGTCTCAACCTGTTTTCTTATACAAACAAATTGTCAGATGCAGTCAGGTTCATTCTTATTTTACTAGGTCAGCTGATGATGGACAGATTATGTTACCACGTCCAAAATCAAATGCTTTAAAGAGGACTGTTATTTATCGTGCCATCAATCATTGGAATAACTGCCCACTGAACATAAGTAAATTGAATAGTAAAGTGTCTTTCAAATACCACCTGAGAATGCACTACTTAAATATGTGAGCAAAATATTCTGATGTTGATAATGATGTCTACAATGTTTTACTGTTTTTAGATTATCATTGTTAATTGTGATTGTCATAATATGTAACTCATGTTGTTATGTTTTGTGTTTTCTGTTGTCTTTCTGTGTGGACCCCAGGAAGACTAGCTCGCCACTTAGGTGACAGCTAATGGGGATCCTTTTAAACAATAAACAATAAACAGTACTTTGTAAAGCATTTTAAAACCAAAAAGAAAATAATCTATTCAAAACGGCATTAAAGATTTCTTGGAAGGAGCAGCTTGATAAGACACAATATGCAAGCTTTGCAAAACAACAATTAAGTATTTTGTGAATATTACAAACAAGAGGACTCGCATCACATTTAGCCTAAAGGCAGCAGGTTGTCATAATGAATCTAGTCAACTTCCTCTTATAGATTGGACTGATAGGGCTGAAACGATACCTTGAGAAACTTGAGAAAACGCACTGTGTTTTGCAGATGATTATTAAAAGGGGACATATTTTAGTCCTTTTCAACAAGTTAATATAGGTCTTTGAGGTCCCATAAATATGTTTTTGATGTTTTTTGCTAAACAAAAAACACTCAGATTATGCATTCTAGCAGCCTCTATACCCCTCTGTTGTCATGTGTTCTCAACAGGCTGTTTCTGTGCCTGTAACGAGCAAGCTGCTCCATTAACCCATTGAAACCAGGAAACACATTTGTGTGTATATGCAGGCTATATAATGCATTATTAGCAGGCGTTTTAGGTCTAAACATTTACATTTAGCTAACGCTTTTATCCAAAGCGACTTACAAATTGTGTACAACAAGTCAGCAGGAGGGGTACACCTCTGGTGGCTAAGGGTAAGTGGTATTGTTTGTGCCCAACTTCAGTGCTTCCCTCTGAATGCATAGTAGTATAGGATTCCCGCAGTAACATAGTAGGCATAGGCATATAAGCATAGCAGTGGTGCACGAGCCTGTACCGTCGAATTAAATTCAGAACAAACCTGTCAGACTAGGCATTGCAGATCAAATACTCAAGATCCAGCAATAGCATATCAAACTTACCGTTAACATTTTTAAATATGGCATTTTTTGGTTGAACTTTAGGCAGAAAAGATACGATTTATGAGCGGGCTGCCATCTTGTACATGCACATTTTCCCAAGGTCTCTTCACACGCACACACACACAAGGTGCTACTAACTAGGTCGATTGAAGATGCAATTCTGAATGGCTCATTTCAAGATGAATAAAACTAGGAAAGGTAAATGATTCCAGCAGCAGCCCATACTGTATGCAAGCGATGCTACAGAAGAGTGCCATGGAAGGGTCCTAGCGAAACAAATTTAGCAAAGCACCTAACGTTAAAGCACTGACATGCTATTCTCTATACATTAAATATTTTGGAGAGGTTGATTTAATAAACGATTAAGATTATTAACTGTTGTTGATAAGTGTATTGCTCAATAGCCATTTTGTATGCTCATGCGAAGCAAACCCCCCTCAGAGCTATCAGGCCTGAGAAATCATGCAGCTGGGTTTCAATTGATAAGAACAATACTTTGACTATGGTCAATAGTAAAGTAACTCAGAACATGCAGACAGCTGCACCAGGGGCTAGTTGCATAAACTTAGTTTAAGACAGTCTGTTGCATAGACATTAAGACTTATTTTGAGGTAGAAAGGTTAGCCAAGTTAGTTAGTTAAGACTGCTGTTGCCTTGGTATCAGCTAAGCAGCCAAACTAGAATTGTTTCCATTTCTCAAACCAGTTTTTCTTATGTCAGTAACAACATTTAATATTATGTTATGTTCCTTTAGTTAATATATTTATAACATTGTTATTCATTTAGAATGCTTCTAGCTAGCTGCTAGCAAGCTAACCTAGGGTGACCAAACGTCCTCTTTTTCCCGGACATGTCCTCTTTTCACGCCCTGAATTTTAAATAAATTCATGAAAATCTCCGGGTTTCATTGTTTTTCACGGCACTTTGCGAGCGTCTGAAGGCTCGGGCTACATTTTACGCCAAACATATAAATTACAGAATTAAAGCTCTATTTGTTGCCGGTCGATTGCCACCTCACTCGACAAAATCCGTGCCTCGGTTCTCGAGTTACATGCTGATAGGTCAGGCGTGCAACTTTTTACGCACGCACGTCAGATTACCACCCCGGACTCCCGAGGCTCTAGAACTGTCAATCATCCGCCGATTACGAAAATGATTGGTCAGCGTTGTAGCGAATGAGTGTAGCTTTCCAATGATATCCCACGTGGGGGTGTGTGAATCAGGGATCTAGGTGAAAATTGACAAGCAAATACAGGAAGTGAAACAAATTTAGAATGAATTGACTTGGATGAGGAAATGGAGAGCTTTTTTCTTGGCACACGAGCTGTGCGATATGGCCTAAAAATCAAATCCCAGATTTTTTTGTTTTTAAATCCGATTTACGATTTTAATCTGTTTTTTTTCTCTTGAGCTAAAAAAAAAGAAAAAAGTTTTTATTCAACACAAAAAGTATCAAAGATGAATATCCCTATTGGGATTGAAGTGCAAACCTAACTTTCACCAATCCTCACTTAAAAAAAAATATATATATATATATATATATATATATATAATATAAAAGGTTACTCTTGATCAAACAAAGATGAATGTCCCTATTGGGATTAATAGTGCAATAACCTGCTTTTTCACCAAACTTCACTTAAAACAAATAAAAGGTGCCTCTTGATCATCAAACAAGAATGAATTTCCCTATTGGGATTAATAAAGTGCAAATCTAACTTTCACCAAACATCACTCTTTGTAAAATAAAAGGTGACTCTTGAGAAAAAGAAAGAAATTTCTCTCAAAATCGTCCCAAATCATTAATTAGAATTATAGATAATATCGATTAATCGCCCAGACCTAGCACACGGTTTACCTGGATCTCTCTAGAACAGTGGTTCTCAACCTTTTTACACCAAGTACCACCTGAGAACATAGCTGGCTCTCCAAGTGCCACCATATGACCGTTAAAATACAGTCTATTCAGCTATGCACAGTTCACGCAGGAGGCAAATGTATTCCTAATAACATTATTTATTGTTAACTTTTGTCAGACACAGCCACAATATACAAAGGGGTAGCACTAGAACTAGCAAACTCTTCCACACAATTATCATACAATGCAAGGGGCATTGAGAACATAATAACTAACATTCTCACATAGCAAGTGAGAAAATTAAGAACAACTGTATTTCAGCAAATGTCTCTCTCGCTCTCTCACTCAGCATGTTGTTGTCCATTGACAACTCACATAAGCAGGGCCGCACTGGGTAAATAATTCAGGCTGGGAAATATAGTGTGAAATATAGCCCCAGTCAGGCCACTTTTTAAGCGGGGGGACTGGGGGTCCTCCACCAGTTTTTATTTTGTTACAAAGACTTAATTTCCTGCATTCTGGTGCAGGAATTTTTTAAATGTTACCCTTTAAATGCCAGTGTTTGTGATGGGCATCATCACAAATTATTGTAAAAAATTTAATATTTAAAAAACACAAAAAGGTAAATATCTTCAATATATCAAATGCAAAGTGGATTTTTCTGAAGGGGATTATTACAGCCTAGCCCTAGAATAATGTCAATGATTAGCAACAACACTGATTTCGATTTTGAAGAGGACATCCAGAGCTTTCAATGAGCATTGGAATTTTTTAAAACTACACTTCCCAAAGGCTTCTAGCTCCCTTCAAGCTAATTACTTGCTTATGAATTTGCTTTAATTCTCTTATTACTCTGGATTATATACCACAAAACTGAACGTTATTGGCATATATTAGAGCACAGTCTCCCCTATTTTGAGCATTTAGCAACCATCCGAATTGAAATCAGTTAAAAAATGGCAGAGCTGTTGCAAGAATAAAAAACCTACTGTACATACAGTGCATTTCATTCTCTGTTCTTCATGCACGCCTGGTGATACTAAATCCAAATTGAACTCTGCCATTGGAAAAAGTAGATTTGGCCCGATCCATAATGTGCAAGTTGGCTATAATAAGGTCATTTATAGGCCTCATATTCTATAATAATATTTCAAATGGCATGGGTCTGGGTAGCAGAATTCAGTACTGTATCTACAAAACCTTCTGTTTAATCATCTTCCCTTTATTAATTTCCTTAGATCTTTTGTACACGTGATCTCAAGAAGGTACTGAAAGAGCTCAGTGGCAGTTTCTTATGTCTGGTCATTTCTAGCATGGTGTTATTCACTGTCAAAGATGCAAAGAAAAATCATAATTCATATTCTCCTTTGTTTCATCACAAGTTAAGCAAGCCTAGTAATGGACACAATATTTCTGACACTGAATACATTCACGGAGGTCCATAGATGTCCCTAGTGAAGGAATCCTTGTTATTTAATGTGTATATAATGTAAATATCTGCAGATGACGGCATCTACTCTTAGATATTAGTTGTAAGAGGACAGTATCAGTCCTCCACCAGGTTTTATTTTGTTACAAAGACTTAATTTCCTGCATTCTGGTGCAGGAATTTTTTAAATGTTACCCTTTAAATGCCAGTGTTTGTGATGGGCATCATCACAAATTATTGTAAAAAATTAAATATTTAAAAAACACAAAAAGGTAAATATCTTCAATATATCAAATGCAAAGTGGATTTTTCTGAAGGGGATTATTACAGCCTAGCCCTAGCATAATGTCAATGATTAGCAACAACACTGATTTCGATTTTGTTTTTTTGTAATGTCAGATTGAAAAAAATACTCACTCTTACCATTAGAGAACTAAATGATCCTCTTCAAAAACACCATACAAATATTATATGCTGAACATTTCTTCCACTTTTTCTTTCATAAATATTTTATTAAACTTCAGCCCATGATCATAACCACCACATATTCAATACATTTTCGAATTGTAACCCTTTAAATGCCAGTTTGTGTGATGGCATCACAAATTATTGTTAAAAAAACACAAAAAGTGAAATATTTTCAATATATCAAATGCAAAGTAGATTTTTCTGGGGGGGATTATTACATTGTGTCAATGATTAGCAACAAACGTATTCAAGAGTAAACATCATAACCATGTCACAACAGCAGTCAGTGTATATTTTCAGCAATATGTTTGTTTACCAATAGGTAAAAGTGTTATTAGTGAGATTTTAGTTTTTGAAATGTGTTTTTGTGATCACGGATATCCGCCAACTTGAATTTGCGGCCGTCGCTGAATGATGGAAAATGTAGTAATTTTGAGAAGAGGACATCCAGAGCTTTCAATGAGCATTGGAATTTTTTAAAACTACACTTCCCAAAGGCTTCTAGCTCCCTTCAAGCTAATTACTTGCTTATGAATTTGCTTTAATTCTCTTATTACTCTGGATTATATACCACAAAACTGAACGTTATTGGCATATATTAGAGCACAGTCTCCCCTATTTTGAGCATTTAGCAACCATCCGAATTGAAATCAGTTAAAAAATGGCAGAGCTGTTGCAAGAATAAAAAACCTACTGTACATACAGTGCATTTCATTCTCTGTTCTTCATGCACGCCTGGTGATACTAAATCCAAATTGAACTCTGCCATTGGAAAAAGTTGATTTGGCCCGATCCATAATGTGCAAGTTGGCTATAATAAGGTCATTTATAGGCCTCATATTCTATAATAATATTTCAAATTGCATGGGTCTGGGTAGCAGAATTCAGTACTGTATCTACAAAACCTTCTGTTTAATCATCTTCCCTTTATTAATTTCCTTAGATCTTTTGTACACGTGATCTCAAGAAGGTACTGAAAGAGCTCAGTGGCAGTTTCTTATGTCTGGTCATTTCTAGCATGGTGTTATTCACTGTCAAAGATGCAAAGAAAAATCATAATTCATATTCTCCTTTGTTTCATCACAAGTTAAGCAAGCCTAGTAATGGACACAATATTTCTGACACTGAATACATTCACTGAGGTCCATAGATGTCCCTAGTGAAGGAATCCTTGTTATTTAATGTGTATATAATGTAAATATCTGCAGATGACGGCATCTACTCGTAGATATTAGTTGTAAGAGGACAGTATCAGTCACTATATCTGGCTCCAGTGAGGCTGCAGACGAGGGCCTGTTATCAGCTGAGCTCTCAAGCGAGCCAAGGTCATTGTATGCAGCGGCACTGGGCTCTCACATGGTGGTGTGGCCACATCGTTTAGTGTGTCAAAGACTAGACTGCTGTTGCCATGGTAGCATGTCACGTAGTAACGAGAAAAGGGGGCGGGCCCCGTTGCTAGGGGGAAAACGTTATGAGAGGTGAGTTCCTTCCGGGGTAAGTTAGATTGAGACACAACGCGGAGGCGAGCAGACGTGTTGATCAGAGACATTGAAAGGATCCCTCCTCCCCTTGCGGGAAGGAAGGGAATATGCCACGGCATCGCTAGCTTCGGCTAACAGGGGAGGTTTTGGCTGACGACGAGGCCTCAGAACCATTGGACTAATAGCATAAGAGACGGTAGAGAATAATGAATTCAGTTTTTCTTCAAAGACATTACAGAATGGGTTACATCTTGTACGAAGCTATGTTTATGAAAATAAACATCAGGAAAGAGATCACGTTGCCAGTGTCTAATTCTTCTGATTACGGATGTACCAACGGGGTTGATACAGTGCGAGACAGCTAATGAGATAACAGAGTATGAAACAAACACAATGCAGATTGGGGAAGAAAGTCACGGAGCAGCAGGTGATGAGTGGATTCAATCATCAAAGGCTAGAAACACTGTTATCTTTCAGTTGGTGCCTTACACCGGATTTTGATTAAAGACAACAACGGAAAAGACAACAATGGGGCGACGACAGTGAACAGCGTGTGGGAGAGAAGAGAGCGAGGCAGACCGAGAGCCATGGGGTCGAGTCGAGTCAAGCGGTCATGGACCACAGCCAAACAGCGCCGTGGAACCCCAGCCATGGAACCAGATGTGAGTTTGAGCCTTTAAGCCAAATAATGAATGGTGCATCCATGAAAGAATTTAACGACACACACACCTAGGCCAGCTGTAATCATATGTGTTTTGAACATCAAACTAACAGAGATATGAATATTGGTCAGGCTGGAGAGTGTGATGTGTGTATTATCTGGAAAGTTGAATAGAGAACGGCAGAGCAGCTGTCTGGGTTTTTGTTTTGAAGAGCGAAGCCATTTTATCACAAAGGAATGTAAACATAGCAGGAGAAGCAGAATGAGATGGAGTAGACCATTATGAGCGAGAAGGCATTAAAGGGACAGTGCTACAAAAATGAGATATGGGAGCGAGGTGACAACACGTGTGTATGAAGTTTAAAGGTCATGTATGTGAAGTTTCACTTGAATAGGGACGCCTTGATCAAGGGAAATTAATGCATGAGTCTGCCGCCCTCGGGTGGTGGGGGGGGTATTGCATGGAAAATTCCATAAATGCATGACACGTCGGCTGAAAATGACTCCAGCCTTATTTATTGTTTATTGTTTAAAAGGATCCCCATTAGCTGTCACCTAAGTGGCGAGCTAGTCTTCCTGGGGTCCACACAGAAAGACAACAGAAAACACAAAACATAACAACATGAGTTACATATTATGACAATCACAATTAACAATGATAATCTAAAAACAGTAAAACATTGTAGACAATCATCATTATCAACATCAGAATATTTTGCTCACATATTTAAGTAGTGCATTCTCAGGTGGTTGAAAGACACTTTACTATTCAATTTACGTATGTTCAGTGGTAGGGATGCCCTCCGGACCCCGGTTTTAAACGGGAACCGGTACTATATTAGAAAATACCGGAGTATTTATAAGCTCAGACGTCCTCGGTACTGCTATCGATACTCTAGAGAAATTATTATTGTAACTGAGGGGTACAATTCCCTGACTGTATTAATCAAGTACTGATATCATTAAATCACTACCGTCTATGTACTCCTGGCCAATACTGTACATAAGTATTTTAGATTAGAACACTCCCACAATAACACGGTTTTCCACACAAAATACTTGTTTACAATATTTATTACATAAAAGGGATATTAGGTTACAGTACTTTGGTCACTTGGGATGCGCTTATAAGGCAAATAGAATGTGCAGGCAAATCAATAATGGATATTAAGGAATTATCTCTGTGGTTATTCTGGGAAAGGGGGTACTACCGGTTGTAAGCCAGCAGAGGGGGCCAAAGCTCTAGGCAAGTCAATGGTTCACGGAGGCGATGTCACCCCTGGAGCAGCGGGGAGAAGCAGCCTGGTCCCAGGATGTGCGCCGTGTAGGTGAGAGCCGTGGAGTCTCTGGTATGACAGAAACGGGCTTGAGTGATGTCCCCACGGGCACGTGGATCCCACAGCAGTGGGTGTAGACGGTTCTCTGCTTCCAGTAGCGTGGTGAAGAATGAAGAATAATAATCCTTGCCGGAGAAGTGGCACTGCGGGCGGGGTGTAAATCCCCCGTGGTGCTGCTGCTCCGGTGTAGATATCCTCCGGTGCGGTAGTGCACGTTGACCTTGACGTTACTATACTATTAGCACAGGCAATAAGTGCTCTATGTAGACGCACAGTTACTCACTCCACGTGGTCTTTGACTCGTAATGAAGGTTTACTAATAAATAGAGAACGATACGACAAACAGACGTATTAGGATAACACGAGGCTCTATCTTGGGGCAATGCGGGCCCTGCTCTGCCCACGTTGCGTAGTGGGTGAGACGTTGCTTGGATAACTGAACCAGACTGAAGGCGAACTGAACAAGGGACTGCAAGAAGGGTTCTACATTTCTTGCGCCCTATTTATATGTACCGTGGACAAATAGTGCCATTCTGCTTTCGGTAGCCGTATTAGTGGGCAGAAGCTGGGCATGTACAGACATATCTCGTCGGTACCTTTGAAGTCAGCTCGAGGGGGTAAGGCAGTGGCGCCTAGGGGATCGCTTCCAATAGGAGAACGAATATTATGGTCTGTCCTGCTACCAGGTAAAGGGATATTCCGTATATATTGTACAAGGAATATACAGGGGATATCAAATGATATACAAATATTATACATGGGATCTCAGGCAATAAATATATATATTCGGTTTAATCTGACCCTTTGTAACAGCCGCCCCCTAATTAGTCCCACCTAATTAGCTAAGCAGGGACAGATTAACCGCACTGTCCACTACTCAATGTCCGTTGTGAGGGGTCGGGCAGTTCACAAAGTCAGGGGTCATGGTCGTCATTAGGCAAGTCGGGGAGCCTTGGCGACTCGATCAGCCTCGCCACGGGTCGGTTGTAGATCCGCCCTTGGCCGAGCACTTCTGCCACTCTGACCTTTCCGTCGGTACCAGTGGTCACTTTGCTTACGCGGCCGGCCGGCCACGCAGCTCGGGGTAGTGACTGGTCTATGGTCATGACGACTGGACGGGATGAAGGGGGGCTTAGGAGGAAGCGGGCCTGAGACTGCTTTGATCTGGGCTTGGCTGTGCTTTCTCCTCCTCCGTCTGTTTCTCTTGTTCGCTCTGTACCCCGTGTGAGGAGGGGCCGGTCCCGGCCGCACCGTCAAGGAGTCGCTTGGGGTGCTGGGTTCGAGGTCAGCTACGTCTGAAGCGCAGCTGAGGGGGATGGAGTTCCGAACTCCCTCTGGTACCCACGGTTCTCTCACGGGCCTCTCGCTTAATGTCAATAGCCTCTGCTGTATGGGGGAGAGGCCAGTGTCTTCTTCTGTCGCTCTGGAGTGGAGGCAGCTAGTGGCTGCTGTTCGGTTGAGAGATTTAGCGAGGGGGCCTTGTAGTGTCCACCCTAGGCGGGTCTCGACTGCTGCAGGACAGCCTCGGGTTCCGGTATGGACCCGGTCTATCGGGACGATGAGGTCTGCATGGTCGGAGCCTATCAGCAGGGTCGGGGTGGCGCCGTCTATGAGCGGGATAGGTAGTTGACGCAGGTGCACGTATTTATCCATCAGCTGTGGGATGGGGTAGGTGTACTGTGATAGTCCTATTTCTTGGCTGGTGAAAGCATTTGTAATCCTATACCGTCGCTCTGGCTGCCCGCTTGCTGCGATAGTGAAGGAGACATTCTCGCCCTTTATCGTCTTTAAATCTCTTCTTATTGTCCGAATCGTCATTTGGTTCTCGCTCCCCCGCAGTCCCAGCTGGGCCGCAGCGGACGCGAGCAGAAGGGTCTTCTCTGACCCGTCATCAAGGACGGCGTAAGTGTCCATGACTTTGTCCCCGTGGCTCAGGAGCACTCTGACCACTTTGAGGAGCACTCGGGGGGTCTCGCTGTGCTGGTCAATGTGGAGCACTCCTGTTGGTCGGTTGTCTTGGACCTTCTGGTGGGCTCCGCACCGTGCTGCGCGGTAAGCGGCGCCCGCCCGGGCCGCCTCACGCCACTGGTTCACTTGGACGGGGTTCAGTGTCTTATATTCGGCGCACTGTGCCATCCAGTGTCCGCCGTCGCAGTAGGTACAGTAGGGAGCGGTCTGGGGGCACCGCCTCGGCATGGTACATTACCGCGACGGGCCCACTCTGTTGTCCTGGGTGACGCTTGTTGATGTCGTGCAGGACCTCCAGGTGGGTGCCACCGCACCTGCTGCACTTTCTTCAGGTGGCACTCAGCTGCTAGGTGGCTGCGCGCGCAGCGGAAGCAGCGGCGGTGGTCCTTGACCCACTGGCTCACATCATCCGTGGTCAGCTTCTTGAAATCTTCGCACTGATGGAGCCGATGTTCTCCCTCACAGTACTGGCACTCAATCTTCCACTGGTCCTCTTTCGTCGAGGGGGTGTTGTGGTTGGAGTGCTGCGGTACTGACTCTGATTGGTGCATGACAGTCACCGATCTTCTTCCATCATTTATTCTCCTGGGTCCCTCTCTGGAGCTTGGCGTGCTCCGCCCGAATGTATCTAGTCGTAAGCTGCTGACCTCTCTCGCCAGGAAGTCGGCCAGATCAAGGAGGGATGGCTCGGGGCCGTCGGGATCTCGGTAGTCCCTCTGCCGCCTAAAGCGCTCCTGTCTTGCGGGTGGCAGCTTCTCCAAAATCCTCTCAACGTTAGAGTTGGCGTATAGCTCATGCCTGCCCTTCTCCCGTTGAGCTCCCAGCATCCCCACCAGGGACTGCACTTTGATTGACAGGTCGTCTAGTGAGCGATTGTCTGTGGCTGGGGGTAAGCGGTCAATATGCCTTATCTCTTCTATTACGTAATCCCATATACGTCCATATCTCTGGTCCAGCGCCGCTAGTGCCGCTGTGTATGGTGTCGAAGAGGTGGCATAGGCCAGCGCTATATTGTGCGCTCGCGGTACTTTCAGGTGCTTCAGTAATATTGCATACTTGTGGCGTTCATCAGCGACATCCACCATCATTGTCTCTAAGCACATCCGGAGCTCCGTGTACTGTGCTCGACTCTCATAGGCGAAGTCGGGAAATGACGGCGTGGCAATGTATGATGTCATGGATGACTGGCACATCGGTGAGCGTTGGGGAGAGACCTCCTAGGCGAGTCTCCTCTTGCGTGTCGTCTTGGGCTGGTACTTGGTGGGTACCGAAGGTCGGGTACCCAGGTGCTGTTCCTCGGGGCTGACGGTGCGTCAAACTCACCCGTGAGTTGAGTCTGGGGTTTGTAGCGCAGGGCCTCGGGGCTGACTTCTGGGCTGTACTGGACCTCCTGGTCCTGAGTACGTTGCTGCTGGTCGGCTTGACACTCCTCTTCCTCCTCCTCCTCTTCCTCTGCTAGGACCTGGAGTCTTTTGTTCAGTCTCTCGGCGTGGTCCGGTTCTGTACCCCGGTTGCTAGGTCTCGTATGGACCGGCTGGGGAGGGGGTTCAGAGACGTGGGCAGGCTCCTCCTGTTGGCGGGGTCCCGGGTCGCTTCGTCGGGTAGGGGAATGTGTCCTAGACCCGTGTCTTGACGACCTCTGAGAGCTCCGTGCGGAGTGAGGGGGTGTCGCCATGGCAACCAGTTTGTCCATCAGCTCCGCCTGCAGCCGGTCGCGCTCTGCCTCGCGCCGGGCGTGGGCTGCGTCGCGCGCTGCTTCGCACTGGGCATTGGCGGCGTCGCGCTGCGCATTGGCGCTGGCCTGGGCAGCGTCGCGCTGTGCGTTGGCGACGTCGCGCTGGGCATTGGCGCTGGCATGGGCAGCGTGGAGCTGTGCATTTGCGGCGGCGTGCTGTGCATTTGCGGCGGCGTGCTGTGCATCGGCGCGGCTTCTCTCAATGTTCTCTTCTGTCTGGAGGCGTCTGGTCTCCAGCCTTATGCGGTCGTCTTCACTCCTTTGTTGCGCCTGGAAGCGCTCTCGCTCCCCTGCAAACTGTTCGCGCTCGCGCGTCTGTTGCGCTTGAAGTCGATCGCGTTCGGTGGAGGCTGCCAGGGTGGCGATGAGTGCTTGCGCCAGCATCTTGTCCGCCGCGCTGGGGGAAGACGCCGTTCGGGGCGATCGGCTCCCGGCAGTACTTGTTGGAGACCCGTTCTCCTGTTGCGCACCGAGGAGATCCATCTCCTGGGTGCGCGTCTCTTTAGGGTTGTCTTCCTCCCGGAGCTGATCGGGGGCTATTTGTTCGGTATTGTCTGGGGGTAAAGTCGTGTCAGTTCCCTCCTGGTCCCCACCGTGAGCTTGGTCAGTTACATTAGCACCCACTAGGGCCTCTGTGGTCGGGGTAACCTGGTTGTTAGGGTCGGACATAATTTTACTTTCTACTTTTTCCGCATTTAACTTCCCTTTAAAGCTAGGTATTGGACTGACAGAGTATGCCTCTAGGTAGGGAGGTGGCTGTCGTCTGCGCTGCAGGCGATCTAGCTTAGGAGAACCGTTTGTGGAGTGTTCGTCATCGGCCATGTCAATATTAATATTATATTAATATTACGCTAATTATTATCCGGGGCTCGAAGGACAAATTGTAACTGAGGGGTACAATTCCCTGACTGTATTAATCAAGTACTGATATCATTAAATCACTACCGTCTATGTACTCCTGGCCAATACTGTACATAAGTATTTTAGATTAGAACACTCCCACAATAACACGGTTTTCCACACAAAATACTCGTTTACAATATTTATTACATAAAAGGGATATTAGGTTACAGTACTTTGGTCACTTGGGATGCGCTTATAAGGCAAATAGAATGTGCAGGCAAATCAATAATGGATATTAAGGAATTATCTCTGTGGTTATTCTGGGAAAGGGGGTACTACCGGTTGTAAGCCAGCAGAGGGGGCCAAAGCTCTAGGCAAGTCAATGGTTCACGGAGGCGATGTCACCCCTGGAGCAGCGGGGAGAAGCAGCCTGGTCCCAGGATGCGCGCCGTGTAGGTGAGAGCCGTGGAGTCTCTGGTACGACAGAAACGGGCTTGAGTGATGTCCCCACGAGCACGTGGATCCCACAGCAGTGGGTGTAGACGGTTCTCTGCTTCCAGTAGCGTGGTGAAGAATGAAGAATAATAATCCTTGCCGGAGAAGTGGCACTGCGGGCGGGGTGTAAATCCCCCGTGGTGCTGCTGCTCCGGTGTAGATATCCTCCGGTGCGGTAGTGCACGGTTGACCTTGACGTTACTATACTATTAGCACGGGCAATAAGTGCTCTATGTAGACGCACAGTTACTCACTCCACGTGGTCTTTGACTCGTAATGAAGGTTTACTAATAAATAGAGAACGATACGACAAACAGACGTATTAGGATAACACGAGGCTCTATCTTGGGGCAATGCGGGCCCTGCTCTGCCCACGTTGCGTAGTGGGTGAGACGTTGCTTGGATAACTGAACCAGACTGAAGGCGAACTGAACAAGGGACTGCAAGAAGGGTTCTACATTTCTTGCGCCCTATTTATATGTACCGTGGACAAATAGTGCCATTCTGCTTTCGGTAGCCGTATTAGTGGGCAGAAGCTGGGCATGTACAGACATATCTCGTCGGTACCTTTGAAGTCAGCTCGAGGGGGTAAGGCAGTGGCGCCTAGGGGATCGCTTCCAATAGGAGAACGAATATTATGGTCTGTCCTGCTACCAGGTAAAGGGATATTCCGTATATATTGTACAAGGAATATACAGGGGATATCAAACGATATACAAATATTATACATGGGATCTCAGGCAATAAATATATATATTCGGTTTAATCTGACCCTTTGTAACAATTATTATTATTATTATTTAAAAGTTGCGAACGATCTCTCCTCTCTCTGTCTCTGCACGAGAAGCGAGCCGCAGCGAGTCATTATTACACACACTCCTCGCGAGTCGCGCTACACATATGGGTACTTCTTATACAACATACGGGTACTCCTTAATGAAAGCGCTGTCTCCGTGCTGAAGCGTGCTGCACACAGACACAGACCGCTCTGAGTCTGCATGCACCGAGTCATGATGGCGGATAGAGCGAAGTATGGATATACTTTACAAGGGTCAATGCCGACAACGCACGTTGCCACAAGTGCAACAAAACATTTGCCAGTAAGGGTGGCAATATGAGCAATCTATCAAAACATTTGTTGGCAAAACACGATATTAGTGTGCAGAAATGCGCCGTATTCGACTGCCTTGCACGCAGTGGTCCATCTGCATCCACGTCCACTGCAGCCGGTAAGCCAAGATACGGAGTTTCCTAGGCTAATAACGAATTATTACAAATAGGCTAATAAACAAAATAATTGTTTAGCTACAAATACTACAATCTAAAAACTTTTTATAGATCGTCAAGCTGAGGCGTCAGCCACCAATGTGTCCCAGGCCAGTGAGCCCACCACACATCCTCCCTCTACCTCCACCACCCAAAGTCCTTTCTCCCTAGCAGCTAGAGGAAAGATGACAGAGGATAGGGTGAACGAGTGTCACAGGGCTGTGACAAAGTTTGTTGTCAAAGGCCTGCACCCGTTCTCTACAGTGGAGTCCAAGGACTTTAGGTAACAACTAATCATTCAGTGTATATCGTTTTTTTTGTATACATAGTTGTCTAACTTGTCTGTTGTTGTTATAAGTTATTATTGAAGCAGCTATTCCCACCACTCCACACAAATTTATAATAATTCAATCATTTCTAATCTTTACTGTAGGGAGATGACCAATGCTCTCAACTGCAAATATAAAAATCATAAAAAAATTATCAAAAAGAACCGATAAGAGTATCGATAAAGTACCGAACCGTTAAGCAGTATCGATAAGAGTAGTAGTATCGATAAAATCCTAACGATACCCATCCCTATTCAGTGGGCAGTTATTCCAATGATTGATGGCACGATAAACAACAGTCCTCTTTAAAGCATTTGATTTTGGACGTGGTAACATAATCTGTCCATCATCAGCTGACCTAGTAAAATAAGAATGAACCTGACTGCATCTGATTCGGTTGAGACGAAAAGATAGTATTTCTGATCAATTTAACTGCCTTAGAGAATGAGTCTGCCGCCCTCTAGTGGTGTGGGGGGGTATTGCATCGGAAAATTCCATAAATGCATTGACACATCGGCTGAGATGACTCCAGCCTTAGAGAATGAGTCTGCCTCCCTCTAGTGGTGGGAGGGGGTATTGCATGAAAGTTTCATCTAGAGGATGAGTAGGTCGCCACCTAGTGGCAGAGTGGGGTAGTGCTGGGAAGTTTCCCATATGTTGTAGGTCTCTGCTACCATCTAGTGGCGTAGTTTGGTGATGCAGAGAAATATTTAAATATAGGTATCTGCTACCATCTAGTGGCGTAGTTTGGTGATGCGGGGAAGTATTTAAATATAGGTATCTGCTGCCATCTAGTGGCATAGTTTGGTGAGGCAGGGAGGTAGGGCTGGGCAATATGACGATATTATATAAATATCGGGTACAGTTCATTAACGATACACTTTTTTAACATATCGTGGATATCGTGATGTTTTGCCCAAGAGGATTGTGTCGCGTCAATCTGGTCCACACGTTCAAACTTTTGAACAACGCCGCCCCCACACACACACTACTGCATCAAAGTTACTACTTATGGTTAACAAAGGCATTCGTTTTAGGCATTAACGTTATATAGTTACACGTTCAATAACATCAGCGTATTTACCCGAACATAGCAACGTCCGAGGACAACATAGATAGCAAGCATTACTCGTTCATATCTCAGCCCGTGCTGAGTTGTGGCCATTCTGCGGTCTGTTAATAAAGTTTTCAATCAGACAGATGTATGGAAAGGCTTTTATTATAACATTCGTTGCAGTAAAATCATTATGCCTCGTTTAGTCATGCTGCGGTGCGCTGGTAATCTTATCGTCGGCCGCGGGGAGCTAACGTTGTTGTTTTGGAGCTCTCGTCGAAATCAATGGAGGACATTCAAGAAAGTAAAAAACGAATAGCGCTTGCCGATCCGTGCTAAGAACAGCAGGGCGGGTGCAAGCGGTGTGACGTAATGGGCAGACTAGACTGTCAATCAAAATTATTCTGTTGCCGGCTGAATGATTGAATGAATGAAAACTTTATTAATAGATTGCAGAATGGGTACAATACAGTACAGCTCAATACAACAACAGTGGACTGGAGGATGAAGACCAGAAAAAGACTTTCGGCTTTTTTACATAAGGGTCCTCCATTTTCAATTCATCAAAACATTTAGAGACATACAAATATACAGTAGTTTCATAAAAATGCTAAAATGCTATTGATTGATTGATTGATTGATTTAAAACTTGATTTAAAAAAAATTATTTAACATATTGCATCGACCAACGAGATCACAGTTTTGACGAGATGCTGTCTTCTTTCCTTGGGCACGAAGGAGGGGGGCAGTGTACGTTAAAACGACAGCAGAGTAAATTGAAAAACCAAGTAGTTTGTTGATTCTGAAGGTTGATTAAGAATCAAAGGGAGGATTGAAGGAATCCTTGTTTTTCAATGTGTATATAATGTAAATATCTGCAGATGACGTCATCTACTCGTAGATATTAGTTGTAAGAGGACAGTATCAGTCACTGTCTGGCTCCAGTGAGGCTGCAGACGAGGGCCTGTTATCAGCTGAGCTCTCAAGCGAGCCAAGGTCATTGTATGCAGCAGCACTGGGTTCTCACATGGTGGTGTGGCCACATCGTTTAGTGTGTCAAAGACTAGACTGCTGTTGCCATGGTAGCGTGTCACATAGTAACGAGAAAAGGGGACGGGCCCCTGTTGCTAGGGGGAAAACGTTATGAGAGGTGAGTTCCTTCCGGGGTAAGTTAGATTGAGACACGACGCAGAGGCGAGCAGGCGCGTTGATCAGAGACTTTGAAAGGATCCCTCCTCCCCTCGCAGGGAGGAAGGGAATATGCCACGGCATCGCTGGCTTCGGCTAACAGGGGAGGTTTTGGCTGACGACGAGGCCTCAGAACCATTGGACTAATAGCATAAGAGACGGTAGAGAATAATGAATTCAGTTTTTCTTCAAAGACTGTTCAAGGACATTACAGAATGGGTTACATCTTGTACGAAGCTATATTTATGAAAATAAACATCAGGAAAGAGATCACGTTGCCAGTGTCAAATTCTTCTGATATACCAACAGGGTTGATACAGTGTGAGACAGCTAATGAGATAACCGAGTATGAAACAAACACAACGCAGATTGGGGAGGAAAGTCACAGAGCAGCAGGTGACGAGTGGATTAAATTATCAAAGGCTAGAAACACTGTTATCTTTCACTAGATACCAAGAACATGCAAATGGACCTTGTAGAAGTGGAGCAATATTCCATTTACTAAGGTATGTATTTTAGGCAGATTTTCAGAAAATAAGGCTCCGGGCTTAAGAGGTTAAAACAATAAGGCATCTTTGAGTAAACTTTGAGTAACATTAAGTATCTCGAGGCTGGGGCCAGCATGTCCTCTTTTTTGGAAATCAAAATATGGTCACCCTATGTTAGCTCACCAGTAGCCTGCATTACTTTTAGAGAACACAGCGTAGCTGCTAGTTAACCAGCTCACCAGTAGCCTGCATTACTTTGAAAACACACAGCGTAGCTGCTAGTTAACCAGCTCACCAGTAGCCTGCATTACTTTTAGAGAACACAGTGTAGCTGCTAGTTAACGTTAGCTCACCAGTAGCCTGCATTACTTTTAGAGAACACAGTGTAGCTGCTAGTTAACGTTAGCTCACGAGTAGCCTGCATTACCTTTAGAGAACACACAGTGTAGCTGCTAGTTAACGTTAGCTCACCAGTAGCCTGCATTACTTTTAGAGAACACAGTGTAGCTGCTAGTTAACGTTAGCTCACCAGTAGCCTGCATTACTTTTAGAGAACACAGTGTAGCTACTAGTTAACGTTAGCTCACCAGTAGCCTGCATTACATTTAAAGAACACAGTGTAGCTGCTAGTTAACGTTAGCTCACCAGTAGCCTGCATTACTTTTAGAGAACACAGTGTAGCTACTAGTTAAAGTTAGCTCACCAGTAGCCTGCATTACTTTTAGAGAACACAGTGTAGCTACTAGTTAAAGTTAGCTCACCAGTAGCCTGCATTACTTTTAGAGAACACAGTGTAGCTACTAGTTAAAGTTAGCTCACCAGTAGCCTGCATGGTAGCCTGCATTACTTTTAGAGAACACACAGTGTAGCTGCTAGTTAAAGTTAGCTCACCAGTAGCCTGCATTACATTTAGAGAACACAGTGTAGCTGCTAGTTAACCAGCTCACCAGTAGCCTGCATTACATTTAGAGAACACAGTGTAGCTGTTAGTTAACGTTCACTCACCAGTAGCCTGCATTACTTTTAGAGAACACACAGTGTAGCTGCTAGTTAAAGTTAGCTCACCAGTAGCCTACATTACATTTAGAGAACACAGCGTAGCTGCTAGTTAACCAGCTCACCAATAGCCTGCATTACTTTTAGAGAACACAGTGTAGCTGCTAGTTAAAGTTAGCTCACCAGTAGCCTGCATTACTTTAGGGAGAACACAGTGTAGCTGCTAGTAGGGCTGTCTTAAATACTTCGAAGCTTCGTTCGATGGCACAAGCTTCGAACATTAAAAAAAAATAAAAAAAAATAAAAAAATAAACATTTATTTTTTATTTTTACTTCGGTGTGTGTGTGTGTGTGTGTGTGTGTGTGTGTGTGTGTGTGTGTGTGTGCGTGGGGCCATTGGGTGGGGCCGGGGGACAAATACACTGGAGGAAAGTAACCCAGCTCAGCACTGCCCAAATTATATCATCACTATTGCCTGTTTGAAGGATATCATCCTCAAACACATATTGATTGATTGATTGATTGAAAAGTTTATTAACAGATTGCAGAATGGGTACAGTACAGTACATCTCAATACATACAATTGTTAAGGGGATGCAGACCAGAGAAAGACTTTCGTCTTGTTTCCACCAGGGTCCCCCATTTTCAATTCATCATAACATATATGACATACATGACATACAGATAGACAGTACTGCTACATCTATACATTTATGACATATCAGATTTGCAAATACAGTACTGTTTGTGATACAAAAGTGTCCAGAAAAGGAGTGTATATACATTTGGCGTAGAAACTGTACATTGGAGGAGGTTGGTGGGGTGGGGTTGGGTGGGTTGGGTGAGGGCTGTACATTGGAGGTGGGGGGGGGGGGGGGGTTGGGTAGGGGACATACACACATTTTACACTGTACATTGGAATGTTGACAAAGCCTTACTTGGTCATTTACTGTACAACTAGGTTAGGACATTTGTAGGGGCCAGTTTCGAATTGCAGTCTCACGTAGGTGTTTTTTGAGAGTGTTTTTGAAGGTGGGTAGTGATTCACATTCCTTTACAGCTTTAGGCAGGGCGTTCCACATTGATGTGGCATAATTGCGAAACGTGTTTAGTCCCTTGTTTGAGCCGAATCTGGGTTTTACATGATTTGTGGAGCTCCCTCTGGTGTTGTGATCGTGGTATTCACTGACCTTTGGGAAGTATTTTGACATGTACATGGGTACCTTGGTCGCGTAGTGTATCTTGTAGACCAGGCCCATTGCAAGTTGCTGTACTCTGTCGTCTACTCTAAGCCATCCTAGGTTGTCAAAGTGGGCAGGGGTGAGGTGGGTTCTAGGAGTCAGGTCAAGTAGTAGTCTGACTAGCTTGTTTTGAGATGTTTGTAATTTGTTTTTTAGTGCCTTTGAGGTGCTTTGGTACCATGAGGTGCAAGCATAGTCGTAGTACCCTTGAATGAGTGCTCCTGCTAGAGTCTTCAGGGTATTCTTGTTTACCAGAGAGGAGATCCGGTACAAGAAACGCGTTCGTTGGTTGACTTTTTTTATTACATTGGATGCCATTTTGTCACAGGAAAGATTAGCCTCTAGGATGGAACCCAGGTAGGTAATTTCATCTTTCCTTGTGATAATATTGTCACCCACTGTAACCGAGAAGCCGTCGGTCTTGCTGAGTTTGTTATTTGAACCGAAGAGAATGGACTCTGTTTTGCCCATGTGTAATGATAGTTTGTTGTCGGCGAGCCATATGCAGATTTTGCCTAGTTCCGAGCTGAGGGCTTTTTCAACCTGTAACTTGTTCTTGTCAGAGACCAGCAGGGCTGAGTCGTCCGCAAACAGGAACAAGTTGCAGTCACAAGCTGACGACATGTCATTTGCATAAATTAGGAATAGTAGCGGTCCTAGTATGCTTCCTTGTGGAACACCACAGCTCACTGTGAGGGGGGGAATAGGGTACCGTTTACTTCCACCTTCCATATACACCACCTACACGCCTATTCTCAGTCCTTGCCCCACAATGGTGGAATGAACTACCCACCCCAGTTAGGACAGCCGAATCCCGTCCAATCTTTCGCCGTCGACTAAAGACGCACTTCTTCAACCATTATCTGAAATCAAATAAAAAAAAATAAAATAAAAAAAATCTAACCCTAACTAACCTTGCTGTCATGCACTTGTCCTAATAAACTAACCTACACTGTAACACGCAACACTTTGATGAATATTGTTACTCAGCTGATAGAGTTGTATCCTTCCTGATGACCTGTCATACAGAACTTGTAAGTCGCTTTGGATAAAAGCGTCAGCTAAATAACTAAATGTAAATGCCTTGTAGAATTCCACACATAAGAAAGAAAGATACTGGGATGAATAAACAAAATAGGAAATAAAATGTAGAAATGCATGCAATACATAAATAAATATGAATCTCCATATATGAAATAGAACATTTAGATAAGGTGCTCAGGGGAGGAAATTAGGCCACTTTACTCGCCAAATGCGAGTATTTTTTACGTTTGGCGAGTGATTCATGAAGACCACTCGCCAGTCTGGCGAGTATACAAAAAAATAAAACATTCTGCAATCACTGCACTGGCAAACGGTGCGCGTCTTCTGAGTGTTCGCTTTAGTTGACAGTGCCACGAGAGCACTGCACAAGACCACCCGCGGACATATAATGTTTAATAAACGTTTGCGCAGTACTGGCCAACCCGCGGACATATAATAATAAAAGTCCCGCGGCTAGGCTAGCCATCAGGAGCACTCGCAAACTGATAACGTTAAACACAGCAGAATATGGAAAACAGACAGACTGACCAACGGGGAACTGCATCCAACCCTAGTACAACCATCGAGTATAAGTTACTAAGGACACATTTAAATCACAGAGGTGTAATGTTGTCTACTGGAACTGTATACAGTGGTTAGCTTCTAGTTAGCGTTTTAGCTAACGTTAGCCCCGTGTGCTCAAAGCAGCCAGCTAGGTGTATCTGTTATGACTATAATGTTTCCAAAAAAGCACCGGACTACGACGTAAGGTTAAACATTTTATTTCATGCTCAAAAGCCCCTGGCTTGCACATCGCAGTCACGAAAGGGGCTAGCTCAACCAGTGCACTGTGCACAACGTCAACAGCACACCAACCCAACTGACGTTGCCACAACACTTGACGGTACTTCACAGCACTGTCGTAAGACCACCGTGCTGTCTTAAAGGCACAGTGTGCCTACCCAGATGCATACACAACATTGACGCGGCTTGACATACAAAGAAGTAATTATCACAATTAGCGATTTTTTTTGTCTGGTAAAAAATCTGTTTGGCTGGTAAAAAAAATCAGATACTCGCCAGTTGGCTGGTAAGCCAAAAAGTTAGTTTCCTCCCCTGAAGGTGCTACTGAGATGTTTTGGTGAGTTCTTTGTTTTTTTGTGGGGAAAAAAAGTGAATTAATTATAATTTTTTTTATTCGAAGCTTCGCCCTGCTTCGATTGCCAAAAAAAATTCGAAGGTCAGCCCTAGCTTAAAAAGGAATTAAAAAAATCTAAGCTAAGAGTAGAATAAAATAGAATAAAATATACAGTAAATAAATACAGTAAAAGTATACTGAGGTTTATACAACGGCATGCAAATTTCTCGATTCTGATTGGCTGAAACAGTCATTTTACACGTGTTTATTCTTCACAATTCCACGCTGCTGGCCCAGGACCCGCCCACAACCGAATCACATCACATCACTCCGCCGGATCACAAGATGCCGGACAATAATTTAACAAATGGATATGTTGATAACGACTAAACGACTAAATATCAAGCGATTCTGTCACAGCGAATGTCTTAGTCCTTTAAACAATGTTGGATGATGTAATTGATGGGTCTTGAATCATTGTGTAACAAAAGAAAAATCGCGGATTGATTGATTGATTAATTTGCTATTTATTTTCAATTTCTTTTTCCTTCTCTCTGAGCAGCCCTCACTCTCACACTGTCCGACGCTGGCTCAGTCTCCACCCACCCCAAGCACACACACACACACACACACACACACACGCGCACACACACACACACACTCCTGTCTGCAACGCGGGGGATAGTCAGACTGAGAGAGAGCTGGGTGCTGCGCTGTTCTAAGTGAGCATGGCGAAGAAAACTTTTAATTTGTTTTACCTACTTTCTATAGAAGCATCTAAGAATGAAGTTCTATAGAAAGTAGGTCTGCATCCCCTTAACAATTGTGTGTATTGAGCCATACTGTATTGTACCCATTCTGCATCTGGTAATAAAATGTTCAATCAATCATTCCAATAATACACAGTTGGATGTGTTAGTTGGTTGGATGCACTTCAAGCTGCTTCCACATGAGGCAACTTCTCTCAATCATTCCAATAATACACAGTTGGATGTGTTAGTTGGTTGGATGCACTTCAAGCTGCTTCCACATGGAGGCAACTTGTCTTTTTTGTAGTTGTGGGAACTACTTTTTCTGGCGGATGGTTTTTTCAAAAAATCTTCGATTAATGTGTGTTTATTGTATAGCAATAAGGTTGGATGAATATGGCAGTTGTATAAAAGCATTACACCACTTGCAGTCGTGATTTGTGAACAATAAACCATGCCTAGGGGGGGTCTAACGAATGCTTAACTACAGTAGGTGTAATATTACACAGGAAGATGGTAACTGTCACTCGGTGCTCAGTGATGCACAGTGATGCATTGTATAGTCTGATGGCTGTTGGAATGAAGGACTTCCTGTGCCATTCAGTGCTGCATTTAGGTAGTGTGAGCCTGCCACTGAACATGCTCCTCCTGTCAGCCAAGTCTGTGTATACTGTATAGTGGGTGGGAGGGGTTTTCCCTGATGGCCTGGAGCTTAGCAAGGCTCCTCCTCTCCGCCACCCTCGCTAGGGAGTCGAGCTCCACCCCAACCATGCTACTGGCCTTCCTGACCAGCTTATCCAGCCTGTTTGTGTCCCCTGCTCTCAGTCCGCTGCCCCAGCAGGTCACAGCGTACAAGAAGGCGCCCGCCACCACAGACTCATAGAACATCCTCAACATCCTTGTACAGACATTGAAGGATCTCAGCCTTCTGAGGAAGTAGAGTCGGCTCTGGTCCTTCTTGTACAGTGCCTCTGCGTGTTTTGACCCGTTCAGTTTGTTGTCGATGTGCACACAGAGGTATTTGTACACATCGAGGCCCCTGATGGAATTATGGTTTGATTCAGTTTTAAATAGACAATAATAAAAAGAGTAAGATGAAATAGACAGAGTAAAATAGTGCAATAGTGCAGTGCAATATAATAGTTGAATAGATTAAATATATATATATCTTTTTTTACAGTGCAATAAAATAGTTCTGGATTATTGTTCAACAGTTCAAAGTCGTCTTTACTTTCTCTGTTTGGTATCCACAGTTTAAAACTCGACAGTCTTCCCTCCTGTTTGATACCCACTTTGACCCTTTGAACCTCCCACTCAGGGCAAACCTCCCTCTCAGGGCGCAGTTCCCTCTCTCAGGGTGCAGTTCTAGGCCTGGGTCCTACACAGTTTTAAAGCCTGACAGTCTCTTGTTTGATACCCACACAGTTTAATACCTGACAGTTTGAACCTGTAATAAAAAGGTTAAAAAAAAAGAGTAAAATAATACAGTGCAATAAAATAGTAGAATAGAATAGTAAAATTATGCAATAGAATGGACAGAGTAAAATAGTGCTACAGTACAATCAACAGCAGAGTGTAGGGGTGTAACGGTACACAAAAACCACGGTTCGGTACGTACCTCGGTTTTGAAGTCATGGTTCGGTATGGGTTTTCGGTACAGTGGGGGAAAGTTTGGCTTTCCATGTTCCCCTCAGGGGTGATGTAGTGAGCAGTAACTAATTGTACTTGTAGGGCTGTCAACGAATATTCTATATTGAAATTAATAATCGATTTGTTAAATAAAAAATCTAAAGATTATTATATTAGATTGTGAAAAAAACAGCCCCCGGTGGGCGGTTGTTAGTGGTTAACATACCGTTGTATTTGTTCGGTACACAGCCGTACTGAGCCTTAGGTCCAGTACGGAAACGGTTCGGTACGGATACGTGTACCTTTACACCCCAGCAGAGTGTATTAGAAGGCTATGGTGAAGAGGTAAATTCTTTGCCTTTTTTTTTTTTTATATTAAGAGATCTAGCTTCCCTAATGTCCATAGGTAGTCAGTGTGTTCCAAAACTTTGGTGCATAGTTTGCAAAGGCTGCATCCCAGATTTTCCTTAGACCATAGCTGTCAACATTGGCATTTGAAAGAACGGCCCCTTCCCCCCGGCCCGCCCCCTCCCAATGTAGTCTCCTCCCCCTCGTATGTATATTATATATATATATATATATATTGTCTGCACTGTGCAGCTGTGGAATCGCGAGGCCATAGATTTAGAATAGATAGAAAGGGCACATTGTGGTGTATCATAATTAATTTGTTGAATACAATAGGATTTTTATAACGTTGACACAAATTAAAGAATATTTACACTAAGTCTCTTTTACCCCTTATTTAATTCATTCATTAATTTAATTGTAGGCACTGTTTATATTGTACATAGTCCTGTGTGTTGTATATTGTGTCCTATGTTACTTTTGCGTTTATGGTCTCTTTCTATATACACCGTGGGAAGGGGGGCACGTAATTGAATTTTTCTGTATGTCTTGCACAAATTGGAAAATGACAAAGTTGACTTTGACTTTTAACATGTGTCTATAGTGTCAGACACTAATTGTAATGTTAAAAACGGATACTGCTGTAATATAAAGTGAAATTCTACCATGCCTCAATGTATCAACTTTAAACATACACTTAATTAGAAATGTTAATTTCCATTATTTCCACCATGTGCAACATTTCCTAAGAACAGCAATGTCCATTCTATCAACTCCAAATCTGTGCTATGAGCTCAATTCTCCAGGTGCATGCAGAACAAGTAGAATTGCTGTCTTGTTTTGGATGAATGAGTAGAAATGAAAAACGTAAAAAAAAAAAAAATCGTTTTGACATGTGATATAGATAAAGATATTGTTTCATTGTGTATTGATTAACTTTACATTTGCTCTTCATTCATACAAAGGTTATACTGGCACGTCTAAAACAGCAATGGATTATGGGTAAATGCAACGTTAAAGCAGTGCCAATGTAAGACTGACTTTACATTAACACATTCGGGGCCGGCCACGTATAAATCCGTGTTTCGAATCCAACGGTTGAGGACCAACCACGGACATGTCCGTGGCAAGGTTGTTTTGGCTTTTATTCCATTGTATTAACCTACTCGATGTCACCGAGCTGCACTGCAGATCTACCCTCCTCTTCGAATTCTGAAAAGTGCATTACTGGCCAGATCCTACCTTTTGCAACGCCGAATTCACTATGCAGGAAAGGAATATCTCATCAGCCAATGGACATATCGATCTACCAGATGGCGATCGATAACTGAGAAATGCTCTGGGGGATCCAACCGGCCCACGGTAAGATCTTTTTCACGTAAATTACATGCTGATCAGGGATTGTTTTGATAGCCATCCACCCGATCAACGAATGAGGCTAATGAGGCTAATGCGGTTATTGGTAATCAATAATCAGAAACGACGTCCCCTGCCCCCCCCCCTTTCATGCATTCGTGGTGGACCATCATACCGATAATATGCAGTTTGAGTTTTAACTGTAGCTTCTGTATATCCGAAATGCCATTGGATTTAACGTTAGTAGCTATTAGCCCTGTATCTCGCGTTCCAGGAAATATCCCAGCCGAAATCCCTTATAACGCTTATATTAAAGATGCTATAAAATGAGAACGTATTGATGAAAAAATTATTTCTTTAAGCCATTTTGAAGGGACGGTTTATAGTCTCAATTGACAATGAGAATGGACAGATAGCAATACTATAAAGTATAGATTTAGCTCTACAAACAGCCCCACGGACTATGCAAGTCTGTTTAGAAATGCTGGCCGTCTACAGTGATTTTAGACGGATCCAAATGGCCATGTTAAACTAATGACAATAATATAGTATAAAGTAGGGTATTAGTTGGACTAAAGAATGGTGTTGTCTCACCCTACTCGCATGTTGAGGGAGAGCACCATACATTATACACTGAGAAACCACGGCCGAGAGTGAGCTCTCCGCGAACAACCCCACTTTGCCGGTATCATGGAAAAGGAGAGGGTGAGTGATAAATTGTCGGTATACACGGGTGAGTTAATGGCTATTTTGTTAGCTATTAATTGGGTGGAAACAATTAAACCAAGCAAGGTATTAATAGCGTCAGATTCAAGTAGCGCATTAGTAAGTATAAAGAACACAGAGTCAGAATCAAGGCAGGACATTATTTTAGAAATAGCGCAGGCGATGTTTAGGGTAAGGAGGGTAGGCGCAGATGTGTGTTTCATATGGGTGCCAGCACATATAGGGGTGGAGGGGAATGAACTGGCGGATACATTTGCTAAGGAAGCAGCTAGTAGAGTAGAAGTAAGTAGGGAAGTGAGGTACAGCAAGGCAGAAGTTAAGAGTGTAGTTAAGTATGAAATGAAAAAGAAGTGGCAGGAGGAGTGGGATAGAGGAAGTAAAGGTAGGCAGTTTTATAATATCCAGAGGGCAGTAGGGAAGATGAGAAGTGGGGGTAGGAGTACGAGGGAAGAAGTGATTGTATCAAGAATGAGATTAGGGCACACAGGGCTAAATAGTACACTTAGGTTAATGGGCAAGCATGAGACGGGTAGGTGTGAGTATTGCGGTAGGCAGGAAACAGTGGAGCATGTGTTAGTGGAGTGTAGTAAGTATAGGGAAGAGAGACAGATCCTAAAAGAAAGGTTAGAGAGAGACCACATCAAGCTGGAGGTAAGAGAAGTGTTGCGACTGAGTTCAGGGAATGTGGGGTATAGGGCCATTTTTAATTTTCTAAATAGTACAGGTTTGAGTGGTAGGATATTGAGTAGTGTAGAATAGGGATTGGCATGTGCATAATCCATCTAGCTCTAAAATCAATTTCAGTAGGTGGCGGTAATGCACCAACACGTTAGTGCCAACCGCCAATAAACATTAGAAGAAGAAGAAGAAGAAGCTTCTCTGCCTTTTGTAGGTAGTTGTAGAATGTAATACATTTCACGCTAAACCCCTCCTTTATCCGGTCGCTGTTCTTCTTCTTCTTCGGGTCGCAACAGTCTTCCGGTCTGACTTCCTGTGCTAACGTTCTAATCTACACTGCTGCCACCTCGTCACGGAGGGGAATTGCAGCCATTTTGTAAATAAAAAAAATATATTAAAAACGGGAAAAATACCGGAACGGGATGACGGCGGGAAGGAAGGTTGAAATACGTGACAATCCCGGGAAAAACGGGATGGTTGACAGCTATGCCTTAGACTGTGGCTTGGAACCTTCAATAGACCAGTAGTAGATGATCGCAATGTTCTAGGAGGCACATAGTTGACTACAGAATTTGCAATGTAGCTTGGTCCTGTTCCATTTAGTGCTTTGTATATAAGGAGGAGGACCTTGAAATCAATTCTAAATGTTACCGGAAGCCATATGGGGCTGGGACCTCCTCCGCGGCTCACTGCTAAGGCTTCGCTGGCGGAGTCAGGGTTCGGAACCCTGACCCCACGAGACGCCTCGTGGGCAGAGTCGGGGGTTCAACAACGCCGACCTCACGAGGTGTGGGAGCGGTACCATGAGCTTATGCTCGCGTACGTTTCCCTTGTAGCGAGCGGAACGCGCGGTGGGGTAGACGCGGGTCCTTTTTTCCCGCGGTCTACTCGCCTTGTGCATTTTTTGGGTGCCGTCACCTTTTTTCGCAGTCGGTGTCCTGTCCCCCCGACAATCCCTCACTAGGAAGGGTGGGGGCCCCGGACCCTCCCCAGTGCTCCGATGGTTGTAAAGGGGACCTCAGCGGGTACATTTGTCGGGCTCTCCGCGTCCTGCTCCGCTCCTGTGTCCCAGCAGAGCAGAACGTGAAGCAAGAACGAATTGTAACGAAGCTAGCAACAACAAAAAGAGTTCCGGTCAGAATCTTTCTAAATAAAAGCTGCAACAAATATGTATTTTCCACTTTTTCTGGATAATATAATTCATTGTTGTTTTTCTTAAAGCAATGACATCAGTAGAGTAATTTAAATCAATAAACCTACATTTTCTCACAGCGGGTACAGCGGAAATTCTTTTTAAGAAAGTAAGCATGCTAAGTTGTTGCATGAGAACACAGTTTGATACAAAAAAGATTATAGGAGAGAAGGTTATATACAAATATACTGGAGCAAAGGAAGGAGAATGAGAGAAAATAAAGATATGAAAGAGAAAGTAACATACTGATATCCTGATGGTCTGTGGGCTCCTCCTTCAGCACAGTGGAAATATCCTGATGGTCTGTGGGCTCCTCCTTCAGCACAGTGGAAATATCCTGATGGTCTGTGGGCTCCTCCATGGGTGGGTCTAGTGGGTCCTGAGCCTCTTCCTTTTTAATCATCAGTAGGTCGCTGGGTGGATCTGGGACAGAGGAAGACAGACACTAAGTATTTATATTGTGCCAGGATTATTAACTATGTATATTCATACTCTAGTGGTCCAGGGTTTTTCCTGCATAGATCAATTCCTGGGCAGCCTCCATACAAATAAAATAAAGTGTAATCCTTACTATCAGAAAAGCCCCGTCCTCAGTGCCTGAGCAACAGTCTAATGTACATTCATGAAAGACAATGTAGTTGCTTTGATGAAAAATATACAAAAGCAAATTATAAGAAATAAATAAAACTTCAAATGAGGCCAGTTTATATATATATCATGTTAAAACTTGCATTTTGTGGAGATTTACACAATACTTTCTTTCTCTCTTTCTAACACACATGCACAAACACACCATTTGTCCCTCTCCTCTCTTGCTATCACACACACACATACACAATTGCCCCCCCTCGCTCTCTCTACACACTATGACGTACGTGGGTTGGTCATTATCATTATTACTGTCTGACACCATGTGAACATCAGGTTAGTATATGTAATATTATGTTATTTATATCTGGTGTGTGTCTTGGTACTATTGTACTAATTCCCTTTTCTTTTTCCCTTTGCCAGGTGCCGCCCGTCCCTCCTCTGGAGAGTGCCGATTGCCTAATGAGTGGCAGCTGACGGCAATCGCCTCAACAAGGGACGGGTGGATAAAGCCTGGCATGTGACTCACTCCTGGGCGCCTCTCTGTGTCAGTTGCCAGTGACCAGAGCGTTGGAGGTTGCCTTTGTTTCCACTGGGTGTGGATGCTATATTGTATATATATTTGGCTCTGTGCCTATTTTTTCACTACTGTGTGGCACTGGATTCCCTATTGTGGGATTACCATATATATATTGTTGGCCTCTGTGCCGACTACCCCTATTAAGGGAGCATATGTATTGTTGGCCTTTAGGCCATTTGCCACTGTTCCATTTAAGTGGAACTACAGTAAGTTATATATATTTATTAGGGATGGGTACCAAATTCGGTACTTTTAAGGTACCTACCGAAACATGTCGGTACTACCGAGTATCGATTCACGTGAGATCCGCCGGTGCCAACTTTCGGTAAAATGCGCACACAAAAAAAAAGTCTGACGTCACGTCTTGTTGACCGCAAAAACGAAACCGCACGTTAAGGCACAATACATGTTTTCAAACTCTTTGGGTGTTTGCAATTCATGGGGACTGGGGAGTATATGTCTCTGATATCTATCTTGGTAGTGGGTAGGTTGTTAGAAAGTGTAGCTCAGTTTCCACATCTGCTCTGTCTGACATGGCTGTTAGCCTAGCCACGGAGCGTCTTTAGAGAAGAGGAGATTGAATCCGGGACACAATGGGACACTGGCTCTGTGCATGGTCACAAATGGATTCCAGCTTAATTAATTTACTACAGATGACAAACGTGTTGTTTCTGTTTTTCTTTTTACATACTTGCGCCACACGGAACTGATCACTATAGCCCAGCATCATATTACTGTAGCCAGTCTCTTGAAACACTACTGTCTATCTCCAAACTTCCACTCCTCTCGAAACGTTTTTAGCTATGTGCTCGCGCTGCCACGGTGGGTTTTATTTTTAGCGGTCGGAACTCCTTCGATAGTTTCACATATTTGTAACCTGTTTGACGTTCTTCGTTCTTCTTGGGTGGGGGGGGGGGGGAATTGTACATTGGAGGTGGTTGGGTGGATGGGGGGGGGGGGACTGTACAACTGTACAATCAAAACTGTAAATAAATACTGTAAATAAGTTTGAATGTTGATAACTGATAACATGTTGTTCAATGTTTTTTTTGTTCAACATATGCATACAGTATACATGGAGTGTATATAAATAAATCCATGGTTAAAAGCAACAGTTTTGTTCCCTGAATTCTGAGTTTATTTGATAGCGATATATTGGTGTATTGAAATACCTTACCCCAGAAATCTTACATAAAAATGTTATGATAGAGTATAAAAATATGCTCACCATATGCATACAGTATACATGGAGTGAGTAGTGAGGTCATATAAAATGATTCTGTAGTGGGAGCATTCTTTGATAGCGATATATATGTATTAACAATTAGATTAAAAACAACTACTCTGCTGAATTCTGCTGACAGCGCTCCTGTGCTTGCACACGCATGCGCATGACCCACAATCGTCCACTCTACAATATTCTGCCACCTTGCTGATGAACGTCTTGTTAAGTCTTGTTGATATATCTTAAACAATATCATCCGAATGTATTTGTAGATGATAAAATGTCGGTACACCTGTTGGAATTCGGAGTGAACTATAGGGTGACGTCACCCAGCTGTCCAAAGATATAGGCGATTCGCGCTACGGCAGCAGTTCTCAGCAGAGTAGTGGAATTTTGCAGACGCGTCTAGCGAGTCGCGCTAAGGCAGCAGTTTTCGAGGAGGGAGTAGTGGAATTTCGCAGCACACGTCACCGGCAGCAGTTCTCAGCAGAGTAGTGGAATTTTGCAGACGCGTCTAGCGAGTCGCGCTACGGCAGCAGTTTTCGAGGAGGGAGTAGGATTCCGCAGAACACCGGCACAACTCAGGACAGAAGAGTAGAGAGGATGTGACGTCGGTAAACAAGCCACACACACACCGCAGAGCGGGTCTTCTCCAAAGCGGGGGAGAAGCACACAGTGAGTGTGGAGCGAAAATAACTGCTAGAATACTCAATCAGCAGCAGAGTAGTTCATTGCTGCTAGATTGTTTGTTTGTTTAATCAGTTGTAAAATACTTTACATCAGTAAGATGTAAATAATAAAGTAATAATAAGACATTATTTATTTATTAAATATTAAGTTTGGATTTTTTTTTATAACTGAGGTAGGTAGATACAAATTTTAGAGACTAAAGTACAGAAAAAAGGTACCGTATCGATTCACAGGTACCAGTACAAATGTGAAGGTACCCATCCCTAATATTTATTACATGGTGTTTTCACATTCGCCAAAATCCTTGATTATGATTGGTCAATAGCGCTCGGTTGCCCATAGCAGCAGTGAATAATTTCTCGATAACTGACCGCTGCTATGGGCAACGCGCAATAATGACCGCTGATACAGGTAACAGAGCGCTATTGACCAATCACAATCAAGCATGTTGATCGCCACTAGATGGCACCATCTACCAGGCTATGCACAGCTGCACAGCTCAGCCTGCTGAGAGGAGCCACAGAAGTTAGAACAACTGCGTCTGCATTTGATCTCGTCTTGTCGATGGTGTAAAATGAATTAGGTATATTGTTAGTAATTTAGCCATGTAATAAGTGGAATAATGTATAGCTATACTCTGTCATTGTCGCAAAATAATTGACCGACACAGAGTTTAGAACACCTCGGCGCGGCACCTCTGTGTTCTAAACTCTGTGTCGGTCAATTATTTTGCGACAATGACCTCGTAGCTATACATTATCCCTTACATATTGTGTTGGCCTTATTTCTGGGTGGTTCCCCAGTGCCAACCATGTAAGCGGCTTGTGTCCTGCGACATTGATAGTTTGTGCCTACTCTGTTTATTCGTGTTATTGTATACTCACCTTGTTTGTTCTCCCCTTACCCTTTCCCCTGTTTGTCTATTCCCTTCTTTAGATTACTATAATAAATATCATTTAGCTTTGGAAAACGCTTCGTTTGTTTCTTGCCTGCCGGGACCTGTGCTTAAAGCACCTACTGGACGGGCTGGTTTCATGTACAGCCCGCTCCAGCTATATTCCATATGGTCATCAGACCTTTGTACATGACAACACACAAAGCTGTCTCATAAGTTCGTCATTATACAGATATCTCTGTACATATCATATCTCAAGTTTCAAGTTTCTTTAATAGTTGTCATACAGAAGTACAGAATACTTTTATACAAAATGCTTCTTACTGTTACGCTCCAGAGACTGTGCTAGACAAGATAAGTATGAAATAATAGTATAGCATGTAAAATAGAAGTGAAAAAAATATGTCAGTGTTCAGTATAGACATATGTACAATGTTCGATGCAGAATAGAAGTAACTGAGTTACCATACAATATACAATATACTATGCAATGTACTAATATACAATACTATATAGTGCAAAGCAGAAATGGGATGAGGTACAATTTAGGTACAATTTACAGTAAGGTGTACGAGTTGTAGTAAGTAGTTGTAATTAACGCTTGAGAGCGAGTCGGCCCGGCGGGTGGCAGTATGAAAAGGGAAAAGCACTGAGCCTCAGTGACATCCATCTATACCAGTGGTGCCCAACCAGTCGATCGCGATCGACAGGTAGATCGCGGGCTGATTTCAAGTAGATCTCGATTAATAAAATTAGATTTTTCTTTTTTCTTTTTGCAAAATCAACTCTGCCTCTCTTTGTATGGATGTTCACCTTCTTTGCAGGGCTATAACTTTTTAAATTGTATTGCTAAATTGACATTACTATGGCCCATTCAACATCAATTATCTATCGTTCAGGATGTAGGAACGTTTTACTTTTTCATTCACACATTCATACTAAAATACCGTCTAGAGTATAAATATGTTTTTATCGTTTTCTGCAGTATTTCATAGAACGTGAGATATAGCCATAAATGCATATATTAGATCATCAAATACAGTTTGATACCGATCGACGCCAGATAAAAAATTTCAACAGTACATGGTCCTAGACGTTATGACTCTTCATCTGCGGGTGACCGGAGTGGGGGGGGGGGTCGTTTATAATTCCGTGACCGACGTTAAATGATTTATGTAGTATGGGTGATATATTGATCAGAGCAGTTTGTATCGAAAATGGTAAACAAACAGGCTGAAACTCACCCCAGTCTCCTCGTAGCGTTGGGCAAAAATATCCCAATTGTGGGATGTTTATCGATGCGATCCATTTCCGGTTTGTATATTACTAATACACGTCCAAATCATGTTGATTATTGAGTTATGGCAAAGATCCATATAGACGGTGTCTGTATTGAGCCACGGGACGATAAGCGAGTGGCCGGACGAAAATAGGGGACGGACCGAGCACTTCCGGCCACTTCCGGTTTGGCAACTCATCGATCGGCCACCAGGTGGCAGTATTGAACCGTTGCAGAGTTGAGCGGAGTCATACAGCACCAGCCAAGACTCCGTGGGTGACATATGAATACCGTGACGAAAATTTGAAATATTGGCAGATTACACATGGCGGAGAATGACGTGGCAACACGTCATTGGCGGGGAATGGGTTAACTACAACAAGCAATGCTGTTTGTTATTTAAGATGAGGTCGGACTCGGCACTGACAGATTTGTGTTCATTATGCTGCTTTTATAAAGCCTCAAATGACGGCTTACAATATTTCATGAAAGCAAAGTGTTGTTTGTCTAAGATTTTAAAAGGTTTCAACTTTACAGCACTGACAAAGTTGAACAAAGTGCTGTACAAGTCCCACAACATTAAAAAAAATATTATAATATTTAATTTTTTATTAAAAGATGTATCTCGAAGCTTCGAAATTAAAATCGAATCTCGGCCCCATGGCTTCAAATTCCCAAAAAAAATTAGAAGGTCAGCCCTACTACGGATAGCTCATTATATCAACAGCGTTGTTGTTTGCAGTCTTACAGCTGTTGGTTAGCTAGCTATCGTTCTCAGTTGGCTAACGTTAGCTACTAGCTAGCTAATACTGGCCTACCTTTTAATTCGCAATGGAATGGCTAGCTAACTAACTGTACAAATCGATGCGATTGGTTGAGACCGTCATTTGTACGGTTGGCTGGATTGGGGGTGGCCAGCTGGCTAGCTTTTCAATCAATCAAGCTGGCAGTTCGTAGTGCAGTAGCTGGCTGGATAGCTGTTGTATTGTGGGTCAAGGTAGCCAGCTGGCTGGCTGGCAGTTTGTGGTGCAGTAGCTGGCTAGATAGCTGGCTAATGTTGGCCAATATAGCTGTAACTGAATGATGCTAGCCTTATGTGGTCTTATGAGTTTCAGTTCATAGGAAAATACTTTGACTATAATGGTCAGAAGTAAATTAACTGTATATACTCTCTTTTAGAAACTGTGTCTCTTAAACAGTACTGTATATCTTGTATGTCATAAATGGCTGGATGTAACAGTACTGTTTATCTGTATGTCAAATGTTATGATGAATTGAAAATGGGGGACCCTGATGTAAACAAGACGAAAGTCTTTCTCTGGTCTGCCTCCCCTTAACAATTGTGTGTATTGAGCCGTACTGTATTGTACCCATTCTGTAATCTGTTAATAAAATGTTCAATCAATCAATCTGTTATGTTTAACATGCAGTACTATTAACTTTACTTCATTTCTAAGATTAGATCATTTAGTTATTTTTAAATGTCTGATCTAAAGATAAACAAAGGGTTTTAAAAGTCTTATATTTATCTTCTCTTATAGTACCAGAGAGAAGCTGAGGAGAATCGACCAGCAACAAAAGCAAAATTTAGTTAAAAAAAATGTATATATATATTTATCTTTATTTTTTTACATTTTAAGATTTAACATTTTTCCCTGTGGTATCGAATAGATACTTTTCAAGGTATCGTATCGAAGTTCGAAATTCCAGTATCGTGACAACTGTCAGTTGCAATGTGACAGCTCTGTTTACACATCATTCCGATTCCCTTTTAATTGTACATATCATTTTAGTTTTGATTGTATTGTTCCACTTTTGCTTTGGCAATGTAAACTCATGTTTTCTCATGCCCATTGAATTGAGTGTGTGTGTTGTCTGTGTATGCAGAGTGTGAAATAAATGGGTCATGCTGCCTGCATGCCCAACGTGAGAAGTTAGTCTTGTCATTCTTGTAATTGCTACACTACACCGTTACAATGATATATAAAATATCATATTATATTATATACCCATTCAATATGCACATGACAGAAAATATTATATGCCATATAATATGTTCTGTCATGTGCATATTGAATGGGTATTACTAATACTATTAATACTAGCCGAGAGTAGGTCAAATTTTGGCTGGTAGCTCTCGGCTAGGTGGTAAATTAAAAAGTAGATCTTGGTTCAAAAAAGGTTGGGCACCCCTGATCTATACCATTAAACAGTATCAAACAGTAGCCTAGAATAACAACAGCTCACAACTGTAGCCATCATAAAAGTTAGCCAGTGTGAAAAGTTTGATCTAACAAAGTTGGCCTTAAGCTAAACTGAATCAGTGCAGAAGGCATAGTCAAACTATTATATCAACCCTGAACAGCTAAGGTAGCCTACTGCATGTGCTTATCAGGAAATTAGACAATTTTTTTTATTTTTTTGTGTGTGAAAAAGCACTGAGCCTGAGTGACAAATAATAATAATAATTATTAGCCTATATAATAATAGCCTATACCATTATAAAACAGTAATCTAGAATAGCAACAGGTTATTTCCCCCACCCCCCTGTAGCCCTCATAAAAGTTATCCAGTGTGAAAAGTTTAACAAAGTTGGCCTTAAGCTAAACTGAATGAAGGCATATGTCAAATTGTTATATCAACCCTGAGCAGATAAGGTAGCCTACTGCATGTGCTCATCAGGAAAGAAAGAAAAAATTAAAAAGCACTGAGCCTCAGTGACAACAGACAGGGTGGCCAACCAGTCAGAGCCTAAGAGCCACAAAAATTACTGTGGTACCACAAAGAGCCACACCATATACCAGCGTTTCTCAACCTTTTTTTTCAGTCACGGCACCCTTCATGTGTTTATAGGTCTCACCCTCTGGCCTCTGAAGTTGCTAATGTCTTTTTTATTTGGGCCTCACAGGGTTAAAAGTACCCTGTGAGACCCATGGTTGCAAAATTACAAAATCACTTTTAGCCATTTAAAAAAAAGAATGTTTATTTAAAAAATGTTAAGCACATGTATAGTCAATTGGTCCTGTTGTTCAGCCTCACAATGCTATTTGATAGTAAATGTGTTTATGTCCCACCCTCTGGCCTCTGAAGTTGCTAATGTCTTTTTAATTTGGGCCTCACAGGGTTAACCTCTTAAGCCCGAGATATATAGTAAAAGTGTATATTTTCAGCATTACGTTTGTTTACCGATTATTTTAACTGTTATTAGTGAAATATAAGATTATAGAAATCTCAGGGCATTGAGTCGGAAACCGGCGCATATCGACAGGAGGAAGTGGCACAGCCAAAAGTGAGTGTAGTCTTTTGAAGGAAGAGACAAAGGGCTTTCGAATTTCGAAAAACTACCCTACCCAGCTCACACCAGCCCCTGTCAATCATCTGACTTCTGGATTTACTTTTTTATTTCTCTTATTTTTTGGGATTATCTCCCACAAACCTGAACGTTATTGCCATAAAACAGAACACAGTTATTTTCTCTACCTTTCTGTGAACGTCTTGCAAAAAACGGTGTTGCAATACGATGAAAAATGGTGGAGAAATTTACATTATAAAAAATATGGCAGAATTCACTACTGTATCTACAAAACCTTCTGTTTAATCATCTTCCCTTTATTCATTTGCTTCGATTTTTCAGGTCTGGTCAATTTTAGCATGGAGTTATTCACAGTTTTTTTTTTAAATAGAATTGATATTCTCCTTTGGTTCATTACAATTTACTCAAGCCTAGTAACAGACACACTATTTCTGACACTGATCCATATATGTCCCGATTCAGATACCAAGAACATGCAAATGGACCATTTAAAAAAAAATATTAAATGTTTATTCTACGTCCTTATGGAATGAGTGACGTAAAAAAAAAAGAAAAAAAAAATTAAATATTATAATTTCTTTTCTTTTTTAAACATTTTTTGGATGGAAGAGCCGCACATTGACGGGCAAAGAGCCGCATGCGGCTCGCGAGCCGCAGGTTGGCCACCCCTCTATACCATTAAGCAGTATCAAACAGTAACATAAAATAGCCACAGGTTGTTTCCACACCTCTATAGCCCTCATAAAAGTTAGCCAGTGTGAAAAGTTTAACAAAGTTGGCCTTAAGCTAAACTGAACAGTGCAGAAGGCCTAGTCAAATTGTTATATCAATCCTGAGCAGATAAGGTAGTCTACTCTACTGCACTTGTTAATCAATAAAAAAGAAAAGAAAAAAGCAGTGAGAGCCTCAGTGACCATAGCCTACACCATTAAATAGTATCAAACGGTAACATAAAATAACCTAACATATTAGCAACAGGCTATTTCCCCACAACTATAGCCATCATAAAGGTTAGCCAGTGTGAAAAGTTTGAACTAACAATGTTGGCTTTAAGCAGAACTACTGTATCAGTGCCAAAGGCATAGTCAAGTTATTATTTCAACCCTGAGCAGATAAGGTAGCCTACTGCCCTTGTTCATCAAGAAAGGATTTTTTTTTTATGAAAAAGTACTGAGCCTCAGTGACAACAGTCTATATACCATTAAACAGTATCAAACAGTAACACAGAATAGCAATAGGTTATTTCCACACAACTATAGCCATCATAAAAGTGTGAAAAGTTTAACAAAGTTGGCCTTAAGCAAAACTGAATCAGTGCAGTAGTTATAGTCAAATTATGATATCAACCCTGAGCAGATAAGGTAGCCTACTGCACTTGTTTATCAAGAAAGAACATTTTAAAAATACATAAATAAATTAAAAAAAATTAAAAAGGGGGGAAAGGGGAAAAGCACTGAGCCTCAGTGACTACAGTCTACAGTACACCATTAAACAGTATCAAGCAGTATCGAACTAGTCCACGCTGAGGACTTACCCCCTTAGTTACTGGTATGCTCTGGTAGATCTGACCTGAGATCCGTCATGTCCAGTTCATTTCAAAGTGTTGATGAAAGCTTGTGCCTCCGCAGGGGTGGTAAAGAACAGAGTTTTGTTGTTTGCAGATATCATCAAGGTGTCAGAATACAACATAGCATACGAAACACCCTTCTTCGTTCGTAGTTGACGTTTGAGTTAATCATATTTCTTGCGCTTTAGCAGTGTGTCCCTGGATAGATCTTGACTGAAATACACGTTCTTACCTTCCCACCGAACCGTTCTCTTCTCTCGTGCCACTTGTAATACAGCTTCCCTCGCACTGAGGCGAAGAGATTTGACCAGTATGTGCCTGCTCATAGCGTCTGGATTGGATTTAGGTCCACACCTGTGCGTCCGCTCTATTTCAAAACCACCGTTAATGTTCATGCCCAGTCCTTCCCGAAGCAATGTTCCCACGAAGGCATTTATATCTCCTTTCTCTGCGTGTTCCTCCACACCAACAATACGAACATTGTTACGACGCCCCGTGTCCTCCAGATAGACCACTCTCTCTTGTAGCCGAGTCACTGTCTCCTCGACATGATTGACCGTTTCTTCCCTAGTCTCACCATCCTCCAATGTGGATATACGGGTTTCCGCTTCTGTGATTCTTCCACCAAGTTGTTGTACCGTGGTTTGAAGGGAGTCCAGGCTCGTTTTCATACCACGAATATCCATAGCAATCCCTTGTAGCATGCTTTTGATGCTAGCTAGCTCTGTGGCTGTTGTGGTATCGGCAGTATCCACCTGGCTCTCGTCGATAGAGCCTTTCCTCCTTCCTGGCATATTGTAGTCTTCTTTACCCTTGTTCTTGGCAGTTTTTAGGTTTGTAAGTGGCTATACATAAAGCTGTTATTCAAATCTTAGAGGGGTTTATCGTGATCAGCACTGCGGAGCTATATCCTACGCAGCCATTCCGAACAGCGTCTCACGTGACACTGGGTGTTCTTGATTCTTGAGTAAGTTGCCCCATATTGCTCTGTAATATTTCTCTTTTTGTTATAGGACAGACTAGTAGGATTTTAGTTTTGTCCTCATTTAATTTGAGGAAGTTGTTCGTCATGTGTTACGGAACGGGAGTACACACTCTTATCTCTATGTATCATACCATCTATTCTGTAAAAGATTGTGTTGAGGTTCTATCGGTTCTCATGTTGCCTGCAACTTCCTGGATGGAAATTAATTCCAACAGTATAACAATTAGAAAAAAACGAAATCTCAAAATTGCCCAAGCCAAGAAAAATAAATAAATGATATCATTATTTGTATTTATTTATAATGTGTTTTGGTAACATTCTTTGTTTGCCTCATTGGATTGAATTGCAGGGTGGAGAGCTGTAATCATCTTGAGCACCCAGAAAAACCCAACTCACCAACTTGTGGTTCAGCCGACTAGATTTGATTCAGAATTGATATGGTAAGATACAGAGATGGGGACTTGAGTTTAAGTCGCATGCAAATCAACTTGACATGACTTGAAACTCATACCCTGGCGACTTCAGACTTGAGACAAGACTCGAGATTAAGGACTTGTTCATTAGTGAACAATGTAAGCGAATGGCACAGCCTAAATAAATAAAACATTTTATTTGTATTTCATTTTCAAGGTAATATTTTGTGAATCTTGCCTGCATTGACCAAAAAGAGCAGTCATCCAAACATATGTGTGCCTGTCAACCGGAGCCTTGATGGACACAGAGACATGTGTCTGCTACAGATATGAATGCAACCAGAGACATGTGTCTGTTAGATATTAATGCACAGAGACATGCGTTCTGTTACAGATATTAATGCAGAGACATGCGTCCTGTTACAGATATTAATGCACACAGAGACATGCGTCCGTTACAGATATTAATGCACACAGAGACATGCGTCTGTTACAGATATTAATGCACACAGAGATATGCGTCTGTTAGATATTAATGCACAGAGAGACATGCGTCTGTTACAGATATTAATGCACAGAGAGACATGCGTCTGTTACAGATATTAATGCACAGAGAGACATGCGTCTGTTACAGATATTAATGCACAGAGAGACATGCGTCTGTTACAGATATGAATGCACACAGAGACATGCGTCTTTTACAGATATTAATGCACACAGAGACATGCGTCTGTTACAGATATTAATGCACACAGAGACATGCATCTGTTACAGATATTAATGAGTTGGTTTAATGTAAAAATCTAGAGAATTAGGCTAATATCTTTTTAATTTAAGGTTTTGTTATTCTTCTAATATAACTCAAGTCCAGTAACCACACAATATACCCCTGGTGGTCGTGTTGGAAAGGAGCCTAAATCACGCTTTCTCAGCCCGCAGGAATACTTTCACTTTCTATTAACAGTGTATTGAAGTTATTTAGTCTATGAAGAACGAATGTAGGCTACAAACTGGATAAACATCTGTGTCATGATCTGACACTGGATTGACTGATATATTGTTAGAATCAGCTTGTTGATGTAACAGCTGTCCGTTTCTCTAAAGCACACTGGTTGCCATTTGTTTTATTCTATCAAGGTTTATATTTTTCTTACACTACTGGCCAGGAGAGTCGATTGTCTTGGTTTATTGATTGATTGATTTTTATTGTAGAGTAAAAGACAGCATCCAAGGGATAAAAACATGAGAAAGTGCAAACACTTTCCATCATGGTCCCTGATTTTGGACATGGACACACGTCAACATAAAACAAAACATAGAGCATATTTGAGTCAAGTATGAAAAAACGTATTTTGAAAATGGAAGATAAAGCCTTGTATACAATGATGAACAAAACAATTATACAAGATAGCAGAAAGAGATGTTATCGAAAAATAAGGAACGTGAACTTACATATATCCTGATAATCTGTGGGCTCCTCCTTCAATCTAGTATAAATGTCCATAGGTGGGTCTGGAGAGTCTAAAGTCTCTTCTTTCTTGATGTTCAGTAGGACGTCTTGGTCCCTGGGTTCTAAAGAAGTCATCTTCTACTGGAGCTGGAGTCCAGAGTGTCTTCCTGTAGGACGTCCTGCCCCCGGTCAGAGTGAGTTACACCAGGTGAGTTCAGGTAGAGAACTATGGAGAGAGGATACTAAGGTAAACTTTTGTAAAGGTTTGTACTTTTTGTATCTATACTTTAAGTGTATCTATAGTGTATATAGGACTGTGAAGCTAAGCATCCCCCACCCTGTATCCCCAAACAAACAGGCTATCCAGTCTATTTGTCAGATTGAAAACAAAATGTGGAGATTCTGACAGCTTGGAAATGATTATCAGGAGAACAGACGTTATGAATATATAACTGTATGTATGTAACTATGAGACCATGAATGACATGCTCTTGCTGTTTGGATTACCTCATGTCCCCAAATTCTCAAGATCGTACTTAAAATATGTAGGGCAACAACATTCACCTGTCCCTGACACCTTGGAAATAATCAAGAGAAAGCCTTTGTTAGGACACTGGGAGGCCCGGTTTCTTGGTAACAAAGCACACAAACTGTTGAAATGTGCGCTTTATCGTTCATCTTTACCTGCAGGTCTGGAGTGTTCTGGTTGGACACTTAAGACACAACCCGCTGACCACCCCAGAAATGGTAAACAATACCCAGGATGTATGATGTAATGTCACATCTTCTGCTTTATATCTATGTCTATCTATGAATATCAGCTAGAACAGGCTGCTCTGTGTAGGGGTGTGATCATTAGCAAAGAGGTTAGTAGATATGTCTGTGTTTCAGCCTCTGATCTTTGCTTACCAACTCAACGGCAACACTCGAGAAGGGCCACGTGGTGTAGAATCTCAAAACAATATCAGTAACATAACTATTCTCCGTGATATCTGGTAGGCCAGTGTGTTTTTCTGCAGCAATCCCGCAAGTAAAAGTAGCTGGAAAACAAAAACATCGATCGCTGAAAATCAAAATGCCTCGAATATAGTGGACTTCCTGGTTACTTGATCGGCATTTGTTTTCCACCAATGAGCAACAAGGATTATAGAGAGGAGGTGGGTTCTCGGAAGTATTTTGCACCAATCAATAACTGCGTTATTTGGTCTTGACAAGGCAGCAACACTTTGCAACAGGATCACTTCCGGTTTAACGATTTAGCCTTAAAAATAAAGGCACGATAAACGTTTTGAATAACAACTGATTTTTAGTGGTTATGTAACTTTGCAGTCAGCAAAAATGCACACCAGAGCACTAAGAGAAACGTGGACTTAAATACTTGCATGGAAAATGCAACAACAGAATCTATATGTCCCCTCCACAACAAGTTGCCTTTGAGAACCAATGGTTCTCGAGCCGTAACGGCACATGGGGCAGGAGAATGAATGAATGAATGAAAACTTTATTAACAGATTGCAGAATGGGTACAGTGCAGTACAGCTCAATACATACAATTGTTAAGGGGATGCAGACCAGAGAAAGACTTTCGTCTTGTTTCCACCAGGGTCCCCCATTTCCAATTCATCGTAGCCTATCTCCTGTTTCCGTAGCGTGAGGCAGCTTGATGTACAAGTACACCCCTTGGACATGACGCTAGTATGTCGCAAGGACTTCCCCCCAAACCAACCCTTGATGCTGAGTGTCAAGCAGGGAGGCTATGGGTACCATTTTTAAATAGTCTTTGGTATGACTCTGCCGGGGCTTGAACTCCCAGCCTCCCGAACTCAGAGCGGACACTCTACCCACAAGGCCACTGAGCAGGTCCTCCACAACAAGTTACAATCTAAATAACACCAAGAAGCTTTGTTTCTTCTTCTTGCTCAACAGCTAAATTGTTTAGCATCAGGTTCAGCTGAGATTTAAAGCTCAACAGATCATTTGAACCAAATACAATGCTTTTAGTTGTTGGTATGTTTAAGAGTCAGATAGTCCTAACAGTGTTTATAGTCCTAACAGTGTTTATTAGTAAGAGTCAGATAGTCCTAACAGTGTTTATTATTAAGAGTCAGATAGTCCTAACAGTGTTTATTATTAAGAGTCCTAACAGTGTTTATTATTAATTAACGTCATAAACCAACTACCAGATTTATTTTGCACCAGGGAACTTGAAGGTTCCTGCCGCGCTCGCGGCAAAAGGGGGCGGGCTAGCGGCGTGGGGTCGTGGCCAATCAGAGAAAAGCTGAACACAAGTTGGTTGCCTTTAATATTCACGCGGTCAGGACGCGTCTATATTAATCCCAGCCGAAGAGTGCAAGAGCGCTTCCGCATTCTTCGCCGCGCATGCGCATGAGGTCCTCTCTTAGTTCAGACGCCCCATTCAACACGGTTAATCACAAACTCGAAACTCTGTTAAGCTCCAGAGAGAGAGGCTGAAAACCCACAGTTCTTGCCCGACGGATGGGAGCCGAATCGCGGATCCGAGTTTTCTGATGAATAGCCCCAAAACATGGAGGTCGCGAACGAAGAGTCTGGTGGTCAATTACTACGGAAATGTTGTGTCTTACTAATAATAACTAATTCCTTGGTCAATAGAAGTCTCTGTGATACTTTCTGAATATGATTTGGGAATGGGCAGGGTTATAATAGAAGAAAGACAGTGTAAACAATATAATTAACTCTGAATATAATAATGACGAAAAATAAACAGGATACACAACAAGGTGCATGCGATGAGGTTCTGTATCACACTAGCTCACGCTAGGGCTGGGCGATATGGCCTAAATATGATATCACGATATTTTCTGACCTTTCGGCGATACACGATACACATCACGATGTTTTTCTTTTTTACCCCAAACAATTCATTATGAGGCTTACCAAGACAGTATTTGATTTTGCAAGCTAACATTAAAGACAAAATAAAATACCCATGCATTTAGCATTTTTATATTATATATTAGATTTAGATTATTAGATTATATATTGCATATATTTAGCAATGAGATATATGATTTAGATATGAAATATGATGAATTGAAAATGGGGGACCCTGATGTAAACAAGACTAAAGTCTTTCTCTGGTCTGCATCCCCTTAACAATTGTATGTATTGAGCTGTACTGTACCCATTCTGCAATATGTTAATAAAGTTTTAAATCAATCAATCAATCAATCAATCAATCAATCAATCAATAGCATTTTAATGAAACTACTGTATATATGTATGTCTCTAAATGTTTTGATGAATTGAAAATGGAGGACCCTTATGTAAAAAAGTCGAAAGTCTTTTTCTGGTCTTCATCCTCCTGTACTGTATTGTACCCATTCTGCAACCCTTTAACAAAGTCTTCACTCATTCATTCTGACGGAAACATATAATTTTGATTGACAGTCGAGTCTGCCAATTACGTCACAGCGCTTGCACCCGCCCTGCTGTTCTTAGCACCAATCGGCAAGCTCCTAGTTTTTTACTTCCTGAATGTCCTGTGGCTGAACAACGTCAACAAAGCTACTAACGTTAGCTCCCCGCGGCCGTCGAGTAGGAGACCAGTGCTAAACAGGATGACTAAATGAGGCATAATGATTTTACTACAACGAATGTTATAATAAAAGCCTTTCCATACATCTGTCTGATTGAAAACTTTATTAACAGACCGCGGAATGGGCATATCTCAGCACGGGCTGAGATATGAACGAGTAACGTGTGGACAGATTGACGCGACACAATCCTCTTGGGCAAAACATCACGATATCCACGATACGTTGAAAAAGTGTATCGTTAATGAACTGTACCCGATATTTATATAATATCGTCATATCGCCCAGCCCTAGCTCACGCTCAGCGTTTCATGCATATATCTCGCTTCAGCATATATACACTGAATAATTTCACAAATGTACCTTTAAATGCCAGCATTCATCTGGCCACACCCCCATCCGCTTACCTATATAAGCAGGGATGGTGCCACACACTCATCTCCTTCTCAAATTTCATCACAAGCAACGTGTTGCTCATATGCCCACTTGACGCGGAGAAAAATATTTGCTGGAAAAGCAATGTTTACGAGGAGAGGAAGAACAAGGAGATACGTTGACATCATATCTTTATTTTCTCTCTCACTATTTTCGAGAAAATATGGCGATGTTGTCTTCGTCACTGGAGTGTCTGGAAGATGGTGATCATTCTAAAACCCTCCACCGGTTTTCGTATTGGGAGCACGCCGCTGCATGCTTCTCAACTGCAGTTCCTTGCTGTGTTGGTTGGGGTGAAACCTTTCAGGCCACAGCTGAACTGTAGGATGCGCCGCTGTTGTGAGAAGCGGTGGGTTTCAGGTTGGGTGAGTACTGTTGCTGGCAGGCTTCACTTGTCTGTTAGTGCTATGGGGGCTAATTGACAATGTTTATGAAAACTGGCCCCAGGCTAGGGTCCTTTGTTCAGCCTCCTAGGCGACAGAAGACCTTGGTCTGAAGACCATTGTAGTTTTAACTAGTGGGCCGCAACCATTAACACTGGTGATCCCTGTGTTTTCTGGACGAGTGGGTATCTCTCTGTCACCGTGTAGCCCCTTCTTTCATATCCAAATGAGAGTATTCCTTCACGAGGAGATATGTGCATAGATGTTCGATAGCGGAAGATCTATGTTCAAGTCAGCTACACAGGCCAGTTTGGTATTGTGCTGACTCCGTCGGGTGTTGGTAAAATCACTGTTGTAAAGCTGTGTTGACATCTTGTTTCTCTTTTCTCTTAAAAAGTGAGGAGGGTTTCAGAACGGCGGCCTGTCTGGGTGAGTGTTATATCATTGTGTACAAGTTCAGGTGATAGCTGCTTAGCTTACGGTTAGCCAGTCAGCTGTTAGCTGCGGCGTTAGCCTGCTGGGATCACTGCGTGGCCTACAGAGGTTGGGCCTACTGTTAGCCAGTCAGCTGTTAGCTGCGGCGCTAGCCTGTTGTGATCACTAGGAAACGTTAGCTTGCTGCTATCGGACAAGGCCAGCCGCGAGCTCCCCTCTGGTCGCGTGCGCCGTTCGCTCGCCGTCTCGCGAGCAGGGGCAATAGCGACCGACGGTTGGAGCGGCCGCTAGCTTAATGCTACTCTGTTGAACGTGCTTTGATTATAACATGTTTTACACTCTTGACTACGACGTCATCTTTGACAGGGGATGTTCGTCGACCCTGCCCTGAGCCAGGACGGCAAGGATTGCGTCAACAAAGGGGACCGTAGCGACGGGTGGAGCAGCGGCGCTGCCCAGATCGAACAACACAGGATGGCTGTGTTTCTACGGTGTCTTGAGACACCGTGTCTTGAGACCCTCTAGAAGGTGTCCTATTCTATTGTGTATGTATTCGATTCAATTCGATTATTGAGTGTGTATGGGTTCAGTGCCTCTTCCCCGGAGAGCCCTAAAAACCAATTTTTTACATGGCTCAAGGTGCAATATATTCTTTTCAATCTGTACATCTCGCGTGGGAAGTCTCTCTGGGGATTCCCGTCTCCTTCCTATGGGAGGGTGGTGGGATGTAAAAATGTGAAAAAAATTTACCCCCGGCTGTGTAGACTGGGATACATACTGTTGGTGCTTCCTTCTTTTCTATTAAAAAAAGAGTTGGAGTTAGGAAGTGTCACACCCCTCTTGTCGTTCCCCTGGGCGCCTTGGGGATTCAATGACAGGTCTAAATAGCCTGTTCATTGATGTGGGTGTGTCCCGACGCACGTATAGTGCTAGCTCGCTATAAACAGGCGACTGACTGGCACGCCTTGGTTGCTTGAGGTTAAAACGGCGTTTTTATAGAGCAACTGAGGTGGAGGTTTTTCCTCTTCCGACGACCACATCCCACGACCTGGGTTGGTTATCGACGGATTCTCGTTCATGTCTGGGGGATGATGACGGAATGGATCTGAACATATGTAGAGGGGTCTCACGCCCTGGGGGTGGGCCACCGGGCGCGGTTCGCCCGAACGTCTGGGTGGCGCCTTCTTTTCATGTTAAGATCAACACGCATATCTGCCCTTTCTCCTGGAGTAGGCATGTCGGCGTGGTTAGGGCACAGGACTGGTTCTGGTCACGCTGGTCCAGATCAGTTGAACCCGTTGTCCGCCGGGGATGCAGATCTGCTGTTCTGGTACCCTGAGGGACTTGGGCTTTTTTCAGGGGGAAAAATGCCAGGTCGGTCCGGGTGTCACAGGGTTAAGCGCTATGGAGACCCTGGTTGGGTACGTTTTTACTCAGCACTGTCGTAATGGCTTACGGCCATGCCAACCTGTACACGCTCGATCTCGTCGGATCTCGGCCGCTACACAGGTTGGTCCTGGTTAGTACTTGGTTGGGAGACCGCCTGGGAATAGCAAGTACGGTGTGCTTAGGGGCTGGTTCTCCATTCTTTTTCGCTCCTCTCTCACGCATGGCGAAGAGGGGCCTGTTGGGGTGGTCTTTGACCTCCTCTGGTGACCCTGTGCTTCCCGTATCGCCAGGCCCGGTCCGAAGTAATGTTTCGTCGACCCGTAGGCCTGGGTTAACCCTTTTTTGAAAACTGAAACACTTGTACTGCGGTATAGCCGGTGTATACCCGCAGGTGTGTTTTGGAGTTTTTTCTTGAGGGGTTATAGGAACAACCACCGCATTGGGTAACACCAAGGTGGTTGATTCCCTGGTGTGTTGGAGCAGTGTCAACTCCCGGGTTCACCGTTTGAGGGTGCCCCTGCACGTTCATGACGTCTGCCAATCGTGTCAGCCTTCTCTGCCTCAACCCCTCTGGGTGGGGTTTTTTAAATGGAGGCTTGGTCATGCAACACCGCCAGCTTACGCTCCTTCCGCCGGTGCGGCTGTGTTCAGCTGTCCCCTCTGGCGCCTGTCTCGTCCGCAGTCTCCAGGCTAGGGTTAATAGCCTGTTGCCTGGTTTTTCCCCGGTGTGCTGCCTGCTTCCGTTGGTTAACCTTTTTTGTGTGCTTTCGGCCATGCTGACTGCCTGTTCTGCAGGGTCAGTGTGCCAGGCGGTGTACTATTGGGGGGACAGGGCCCGCTCGGCTGAGGGGCCTTTGTCCGAATACGCTGGCGATGTGGGGGGCGGGGTCACTAAGTGCCCACCTGGTGGGGTCTTGATGCTGGCATCATGGACTTCTCCGGGCCCCCGTTCCAGGGGGTCCAGTCCCTTTGGTGGGTCTGGGTCTTCCTTCGCGCTCCGCTGCTACGGCCTTGCCACGGGGTTGGGTTTACCCTTGACCCCGTGATTCTGGGGGCAGTAACGAGGTTTATCCCTCCGTTCGTTCCCGGGTGGCATGCGGGTTGTGCGTGTGTGTAGTCGTGGGGTCAAGCCACGGTCTGCTCACCCTGTGCGTTGAGTTGCTTGAGTGCCTCTTCGCACGGTCGGGTCCGTCGCCCTCCCGTGAAGCCACCAATAGGGGGGGTGCCCTCCATTAGGGTGGGTCGGGGGGGCTCGGCCCTCCCTGATCTGATGGTTGTGGGGGGCCTCAGCAGGGTACATTTGTCGAGCTTCTAGCTCCCGCTCAGCTCCTATTATGCATGAAACGCTGAGCGTGAGCTAGTGTGATACAGAACATTAGGTTATGACTATAACCAAGTTCTGTTAACACTTAGTGAACGCTCAGCGTCTAGACGCCGCTGCGGCCCTTGATTTTTCATCCAGTGGTGAAATTTGTTGGGAAGGAGATGAGTGTGTGGCACCATCCCTGCTTATATAGGTAAGCGGATGGGGGTGTGGCCAGATGAATGCTGGCATTTAAAGGTACATTTGTGAAATTATTCAGTGTATATATGCTGAAGCGAGATATATGCATGAAACGCTGAGCGTTCACTAAGTGTTAACAGAACTTGGTTATAGTCATAACCTAACGTTATATGTAGTGCACCTTGTTGTGTATCCTGTTTATTTTTTGTCATTATTATATTCAGAGTTAATTATATTGTTTACACTGTCTTTCTTCTATTATAACCCTGCCCATTCCCAAATCATATTCAGAAAGTATCACAGAGACTTCTATTGACCAAGGAATTAGTTATTATTAGTAAGACACAACATTTCCGTACAATTGACCACCAGACTCTTTCTCTTAAGGCATTAACTGGGTTAATTAATATAAATGTTATATTGTAACTGTCTAGTTACACATTGGTTCCGAAACATTTATGTTCCAGGCTGCAATTAAAACTTTGAATCTGAGAGAGCTCTGGTCAGCGAAGCCGGCGCCGTCCGCAACCTCCATGTTTTGGGGCTATTCATCAGAAAACTCGGATCCGCGATTCGGCTCCCATCCATCGGGCAAGAACTGTGGGTTTTCAGCCTCTCTCTCTGGAGCTTAACGGAGTTTCGAGTTTGTGATTAACCATGTTGAATGGGGCGTCTGAACTAAGAGAGGACCTCATGCGCATGCGCGGCGAAGAATGCGGAAGCGCTCTTGCACTCTTCGGCTGGGATTAATATAGACGCGGTCAGGACAGGCAGAGATGCAGTCCCTACTATCCAAAGTGTCTTTTCCCTCCTGGATAATAATAATAATAATAATAATAATAATAATAATAATAATAATAATAATAATAATAATAATAATAATAATAATAATAATAATAATAATAATAATAATAATAATAATAATAATAATAATAATAATAATAATAATAATAATAATAATAATAATAATAATGCATTTGATTTATAAGGCGCCATTCAGGACACTAAAAAAAAGTCCACAAATCGGTGAATGAAAAAATTATAGGATCAAATGAAAACTACTTACTAAGGCCCTGTTTATACGGAAATGCTAGCAGGTGAATCCGCAAAAATATTTTTTCGGATGTGCCTTTCGTTTATACGGAAACAGCGTTTTTACGGGGTGAAACCGTAAAAAAGTGAGACCACCTTCCAGGGTGGAATTCCTAGAAACGATAAACCTTTGTGCTATCATCTAAACTGTCAAACCGCATAAAACGATGACGAAAGGGTTGTCAAGGCTCTCGTCGCGCGTACTGCTTACATCACAGGCTTGGGATGTAACATCCTGGTTTGGGAATAGCACTGCACAAGACCGAAGCAGACTACAAAGAGTGACACGTTCAGCCGAACGCACAATTGGAGGGGGGCTCCCCACCCTCCAGAACATTTACTACAAGCGTTGCAAGGGCAAGGCTAAGAGAATCATTAAAGACTCCAGTCACCCGAACAACTGCCTCTTTGAACTGCTGCGGTCAGGCAAGCGATACCGGAGTCTCAAGGCGAGCACAGAAAGACTCAGAAGTAGCTTCTATCCCCAGGCCATCAGGCTGCTAAACGAACAATGAATGAACACTACACAACAACAACCACCAAACGCACATAGCACACACATCCACACGCACACACTCACTTTAAACAAACACACTGTAGCACCCACTCCACACACTTTATAGCACACACCCACTTTAAACAAACACACTGTAGCACCCACTCCCCACACTTTATATTTATGGATGAAGGATTGCACTACAACTCGTACACCTTACTGTAAATTGTACCTAAAATTGTACCTCATCCCATTTCTGCTTTGCACTAGATAGTACTGTACATTAGTACACTGCATAGTATTGTGTATTGTATATTATATGGTAACTCAGAACATTGTACATATGTCTATACCGAACACTGTGACCTCATTTTCTTCTTCTAAATTCATGCTATATTATGTTATTATGTTATTTGATACTATCTTGTCTAGCACAGTCTCTGGAGCGTAACAGTAAGAAGCATTTTGTATGAAAGTATTCTGTACTTCTGTATGACAACTATTAAAGAACTTGAACTTGAACTTGAACAGGCATGCGCCAGTAGCCTAGAAGCGTAAACAAAGCATGTCTGATTCTATCCATGGCGATCACCTGAAGGCTACATTGGCAGTACTTTTAAATACACAAGAATCTGTCCCGCGGCTATCACAACTATTAGTACTGGACCCACTGTCTGTGAGTGACTCTGCTTTGGTCCAATCACATTCTCCACCCACAGTCTGCGAATCAGAGGCAGAGTAGGGTGGGTCTTCACAGCACGTCATGTGACATATGCGCCAATCGTGTGACAGCGGGACTCAGTCGTCTCGAGTCGTTACAGCCTCGTCTGCACGGAGAATTCCATCCCAAAACGCTAGTTGTTGTGAAGGGCCAGATTAAACCGAATATATATATTTATTTATATATATATATTTAATTGTATTTGTATATTCTCTAATATTCCCTGATATCCCTTGTATATTCCTTGTACAATATGCATTGAATATCCATTCTAGCCTACTGAACATCCCATAATAGTCTCCATTCTACTATTGGTCGAGACCTTGGTGCCAGGCTGCCATACCCCTCAGACCCAGTTCAAACGTACCGCTCAACATGTACGAACAAGTCCTAGTTCCGCGTAGGAATCTGGCTACCGCACCACTAATGGGACTATTTGTTCATAGTGCGTATATATACTGCGCTACTAAAGTAGGACTTCCTTTTTCAGTCCAGTTTCTTACCCTCCAATAGAGTCACAGACGTAAAGCCTCCCCGCGACGCCACGTGTGGGAGTAAGGCCAAGTTCGCCTACCATCGGTATTGAGACATCGTGTATATTAATATTTGAATAGTCATATTTGGCACTATATCGTAGAGTTGGACGTAGTCTATTAAGCTAATAATAGTCTGTTAATATATAGTGCTTCGTGCGGTGAGAATACTACCGTAGTCAGTACCCCATCGTTTCGGGCAGAGAACTGGCTGATTATCCAGGGTGGTTGACCCCACGTGAAGCTGCACCCGAGGAGCCCCAGAGCCGACGAGCGAGTGGACCTGTATACCGGATTATTCTACCGACGACAGCCCGCCTTCCCAGGCACGGATTATGCTTTGTATACGTTGATTATTCCATGGATAAAGACCCCCGACACTGCCGTGTGTTGGAACCCCCCCTCCTGGAGAGGACGCAAGGTGAGGAGACGCTCTGCAAGACGAGGTCGCTTCACGTCTCTCCTCCGTGGACCGGAGGACGCCGGCCCACAAAGAGTCCATCTGCTTTCATCTGTGGTCCAAGGATCGCCGGCGCATTGAACGGCACTACAGTGGGTTCACCTGGGATACCCTTGGCCGGATGAGGCAGCCGGATTCTACCCCCCCCCCCTTCCTACTCCTGTCGGCTTACAAGCGACCGGATTAACCCCCCCTAGTGTATCCAGTCTATAATCATTAAAGTACCATTGCTGTTATTCCTTAACTATTCCAGGTCGTATATGTACCACCTGCGCCTTCAGAGATTGGACATTCTCTATTGATATACCGACGAATACTCTTGCCATAAAAGTGCATACTAATTCCCATTCATAAATGTGATTGATTTGATTAAGTGCTTGCTCTACACACCATCGCTGTGTAGAAATAAAGACCTATTTCTAATTCGTACATTTGTGTTGGATCCGTTTCATCTACGTGACAGTGTTCATCATAATATATTTATGCCGTGTACTGGGTGGCCGAATATTAAGTACAAAGGTAGTGGTAGTAAGTATCATATCTAGTAATACAGTCAGGGAATTGTACCCCTCAGTTACAATTGGTCCTTCGAGCCGGATGGTAATTAGTGTAATATTAATATAGTGTTATTAATATTGAAATGGCCTATGATGAACACTCCACGAAACGATCCTCCTAATCAACGCCCGCAGCGCGAACGACGGCTCCCTCAGTACTTAGAGGCTTACGCTGTCAGTCAACAACCTAGTCTTCTACTAACAGTAAACGCGGTAAAACTAGAAAGTAAAAGTATGTCTAACCCCAACGCCCAGACTACCCCGACCATAGAGGCCCCTACGGGTTCTAATGTAACTGACCAAGTTCACGGTGGGGACCAGTGGGAACCAGACATGACTCCACACCCCGCCAGTACTGAAGAAGTAGTCCCCGATGAGTCCCGGGAGGAATACAACGCTACCGAGACAGAACTCGGCACGGAAGAAGACGGGGAGAGCACCGTGGAGATAGAGCTCCAAGGCTCCGCAAGGAGTACCCCGAGGGAAGGCTCCCCTATACAACCGCCTTCTCCCAGCGAGGCAGAGAGGACCCTACAGCAGGCCTTCCTCATCAGCCTGAACGCCGCTGCTGAACGCGACCGACTGCAGATCCAGCAGCGGAGCGAAGAAGAGCATATACGTCTAGAAATAAGACGCATTCAGAGAGAAGAGAATGTGGCCCGAGACCGAGCAGACAGCCAGCGAGCAGCTGCTGGTGCTCTACGGGACGCAGAGCGCGACAGACAGCAAGCGCAACTAATAGAACAGCTGATCAGACGGACAACACCCTCTCCCTCCGCCAGAGGCTCCAGGAACTCGTCTAGACACACCTCCAGGGCGGCATCCCCTAGCCGAGTAAACAACCCTGAACTTGACCAACAGACGAGGTCTATACCCCCCACAGACCACCTCCCCCCACCGGTCCAAGCGAGACCTAGCAACCGGGAAGGAGCAGCATATCCTGTGGAGAGGCTAAACCAGAGACTACAAGCACTGGATGACCTAACGGAAGACGAAGAGGAAGAGGAGGAGAACCACGCCCGACGACAGCACAGTACTCTACCGGACCAGGAGGTCCGGTACAGCCCAGGCTATACTCCCGCGGAGCTGCGCTACAGACCCCCGCCTCTATACCCGGGTGAGCACGACGCACGACCCGCACCGAGGAACAGCACCTGGACAAGCGGGCCATGGTACACTGCCGGTACCAGCCCATACCAAGGAGCGGGAGGAGACTCGCCTAGGAGGCCTCTCCCCCAACGCTCGCCGATGTATCCACAGTCAGCGTCATACATTGGCACGCCTATGGTACCCGACTTCACCCAAGAGAACCGGGCCCAGTATACAGAACTCCGCATGTGTCTGGAGACCATGTTGGCGGATGTATTGGATGAACGCCATAAATACGCCATCCTACTGAAGCACTTAAAGGTACCCCGCGCACATAATATAGCGCTCGCCTACGCGACTTCCACCACCCCATACACAGCAGCGCTGGTAGCATTGGACCAGAGGTATGGGCGCATATGGGATTACGTGATCCAGGAGATCCGACACATCGACCGCTTACCCCCAGCAATAGACAATCGAGCACTGGACGACCTGTCCATCAGAGTGCAGTCCCTGGTAGGGATGTTGGGAGCGCAGAGAGAGAAGGGGAGGCATGAACTTTACGCCAACTCAAATGTGGAAAGGATCTTGGAGAAGCTGCCACCCGCTCGACAGGAGCGTTTTAGGCGGCAGAGAGACCACCGAGACCCGAATGGCCCCGAACCGAACCTCCTCGATCTAGCAGACTTCCTGGCGAGAGAAGTCAGCAGCCTACGGCTAGATACATTCGGACGGAGCACCCCTGGCTCCAGAGAAGGAACCAGACGACTAAATGATGGAAGAAGATCGGTGACTGTGATGCACCAATCGGAGTCAGTACCGAGCAGCAGGAGCCACAGTACCCCCTCCAGAACGGAGAAGTGGAAGATAGTGTGCCCCTACTGTGAGAAAGAACACTGGCTAGCGCAATGTGACTCCTTCCCCAAGCTGAACGCGGAGGAAGCAAGTCAATGGATAAAGTCCAACAAGCACTGTTTTCGCTGTGCGCGCTCACACATGGCAGCCGAATGCCGCTTAAAGAAAAGGTGCACCAAGTGCGATGGAGCCCATCTGGACATACTTCACGACAGTAACAGACGGCGCCCTTCACCCCCACCATCCAGCAGCAAAGCGAGCGTCATGTACATCGATCCCGCCAGCAGCAGTGGAGCCCGAGTACTCCTAAAAGTAGTGCGTGTGACACTAAGCTACCAGAATAAAGTCCTGGACACTTACGCCGTCCTCGATGACGGGTCAGAGAAGACCCTGCTGCTCGCCTCCGCTGCGGCCCAGCTAGGGCTGCGGGGAAGCGAAACCCAAATGACAATTCGGACAATAAGACGAGATTTGAAGACGATAAAGGGCGAGAATGTCTCATTCTCTATCGCAGCAAGCGGCCAGCCTGAGCGACGGTACCAGATTACAGACGCTTTCACCAGCCAAGAAATAGGACTGTCGCGGTACACATACCCCGTCGCCAAGCTGATGGAGAAATATGTACATCTGCGCAAGCTACCGATCCCGCTCATAGACAATGCTATGCCGACCCTGTTGATAGGCTCCGACCATGCAGACCTCATTGTCCCGATAGACCGGGTTCATACCGGACCCCGAGGCTGTCCTGCAGCAGTCGAGACCCGTTTGGGATGGACTCTCCAAGGCCCGCTCGCCAAATCTCTCAACCGAAGTACAGCCACTAGATGTCTCCACTCCCGAGTCACGGAGGGAGAAACCGCACTCCTGCAACACGTAGAGCGGCTATGGACCTTGGAACAAATGCCCTTTAAGAACGGAAAGAAAGACATTCGCTCTAAAGATGACATTTACGCCATTCACCTCCTCGAGACAGGGACCAAGAGAGTCCCGGTCAACGGCGTGTTGAGATACGCCACGCCACTCCTGCGGCGAGAAGGAATGCCTACTTTCCACGCCAAGACAGACGCCACAGAACGGTACCTGCTGAACACGGAGCGGCGCTTAGCCAAGAACCCCGCCCAAGAGAGTGTATACCGCGCTGAGATTGAGAAGCTCATCACAGCGGGACACGTCACAAAGATGGACATTAAAGAGGCTGACCAGACCACTGAATCGTGGTACGTGCCTCACCACAAGGTCCATCACAACGGTAAAGACTGCATAGTATTTAACTGCAGCTACCAGATCGGATCCCAAAATCTGAATAAAGAGTTACTGCCCGGTCCCACACTCGGCCCCTCCCTACTCGGCGTTCTACTCCGCTTCCGCCAGGAAAAGGTGGCCATCAGCGGGGACATTAAAGGAATGTTCCTGCAGGTGAGATTAGTAGAGGAGGACAAGCCCCTGTTACGGTTCCTATGGAGAGAGAAGCCAGGAGATGAGCACCCAGCCATCTACCAATGGGAAGTCCTCCCCTTCGGAACGACGTGCAGCCCCTGCTGTGCTACATTTGCACTACAGAAACATGTAGCAGAGGACCCAGCAGCGGACGAAGAGGTCCGACACAGCGTAAAGAACAGCTTCTACGTAGACAACTGTCTACAAAGCCTTTCAACCCAGGAAGAAGCCGAGGCTCTCCTGATTAAACTCCGCGCCTCATTGATCAAAGGCGGCTTTGATCTCAGGCAGTGGGCCAGCAGCGATCCGCAAGTACTGCGCAGCCTCTCCTCCGAGGACAAGGCAGCCAGCAGCGAGACCTGGATGGCTACAATCCCGGGAGAAGCCCAGGAGATGACCCTGGGATTGGTGTGGCGATTCAAAACAGATTCGCTTCACTACAGACACAAGCCCCTGACTACGGAGCAGGGAAGGCCGGCGGCGGCGCCGACCACCAGACGGAGTGTGTACACAACACTCGCCCGACAATATGACCCGCTAGGATGTATTCTACCGTACACCACCAGGGCAAAAATGATTGTACGAGCATTGTGGGACAAGGACCAGGGCTGGGACGACCCCATTCCCGCACACCTTTCATCCACCTGGAGAGAGTGGGAGATGGAGCTCCACTCACTCCCAGGCGTTAATATGCGCCGAAGCTACTTCCCACCCACGGTGAGGCCAGAGACATGTAAAATGGACTTACACGTCTTCAGTGACGCCTCAGAGGTCGCATACGGATCAGTAGCCTACTTGCGGGCCCAAGAAAAGGGGGGAGAGATCTACACAGCATTTGTCCTCGCCCGCTCGAGAATAGCCCCATGCAAGCAACAATCTATCCCACGTCTAGAGCTCTGCGCAGCCCTAGCCGGAGCGCACCTAGCCACGCTCATCCAACGTGAGCTCACCATACCGGTGTCTAGAACAATCCTGTGGTCAGATTCCACGACAGTACTCGCCTGGATCAAATCGGACTCATGCAAGTACAAAGTCTTCGTGGGAGTCAGAGTCACCGAGATTCAAGACTTAACCGAAGAGTTAACCGGAGAAACAGAGTGGCGCTACGTTGATACAAAACAGAACCCAGCTGACGTCATCACCCGGGGAATGCCCCTAGATGACCTCACCCGTCACAATGCTTACAGTGACGGCCCCGCATTCCTAAGACTCCCGGAAGGACAGTGGCCCATGCCTATCCCGAGGGAAGCAAGTCCAGAGGAGGTGGAAAATAAGAAGTCTGTGTTCTGTGGATTGAGCACCGTAGCCTCCACCGACCCTAACATAGACGATTGCACGTCCATAGAGAGTGCACAACAAAGAACATTCCTGCGGTACCACCCGGAGTGCAAGTCCCCCGCTGATATGTCAGCAGCTAACTACGAGGAAGCAGAATTGCTTCTACTGCAGCGAGCCCAGAGAGACTCGTTCCCCGATGAATTGGCCTGTCTACAGGGAGGAAAGCCCGTCCCATCCGACAGCAGATTAATTCATCTGGCCCCCGAGAGCGACGCTCATACCCTCATCAGAGTGGGTGGTCGCCTACGCAGAGCCCCCAATCTACCGGATGACATTAAATACCCGATCGTATTGAACAGCCGACACAAGGTCACAGAGCTGATTATAAAGAAATACGATGAGGATGTACATCACGCAGGAGCAGAAAGAGTCTTCGCGGAAATCAGACGTCGTTACTGGATCCTACAAGGAAGAGAGGCGGTACGACGCTTCCAGCGAACATGTCTAGACTGCCGCAAGTGGCGCGCGCAGCCCAGCATACCAAGGATGGCTGACCTTCCTCCATGTCGCCTCCGAATCGGTGACAAGCCATTCCACTCAACGGGTATGGACTGCTTTGGCCCGCTGCACATAAAGAAAGGAAGAGGAACCGAGAAGCGGTGGGGTATTGTATTCAAATGCATGACCACCAGAGCGATACACATCGAGCTTCTCCCGACCATGAGCACAGACTCATTCCTTATGGCCTTCCGTAGATTCACATCACGGAAAGGAAGACCGTCTACACTATTGTCCGATCATGGGACAAACTTCAAAGGCGGCGAAAGAGAGCTGAGAGAGAGCTTCCAAGCTATGGGCCCAGAACTTAAGACCCACCTCGCTCCAGCACAGATTGACTTCCAATTCAACCCCCCCAACACACTCCTGATGGGGCGGCTAGATCCCGCGTTACCCCAGACAATGTACCGGCCTGAAGAAGCGAACGGCCGACGAATGTGGAGGTACAGCCAAGTATTAGCTGACAAGTTTTGGAGCAGTTTCCTACTGCACTACCTACCGTCTCTACAGACCCGCCAGAAGTGGGTAAAGGAGAGAGACAATTTGACAGAAGGAACAGTCGTCATGATTATTGATCAATCACTGCCCAGAGCTATGTGGCCGGTCGGCCGCGTAAGCAAAGTGATCACCGGTGCCGACGGCAAGGTCCGAGCAGCTGAAGTGCTTGTCCAGGGTCGCACTTACACCCGTCCCGTGGCGAGGCTCATAGAACTGCCCCGACTCCCAGACACAATCGATGATGACCATGACCCTATAACCCTATGACTTTGTGAAGTTGACTGACCCCTACAGCAAACCCTTATGTGTAAATAGACAACGCGATTAATCTGTCTCTGCTTAACTGATTAGGTCTGGGACCAATCAGGGGGTGGCTGTTGTGAAGGCCAGATTAAACCGAATATATATATTTATTTATATATATATATTTAATTGTATTTGTATATTCTCTAATATTCCCTGATATCCCTTGTATATTCCTTGTACAATATGCATTGAATATCCATTCTAGCCTACTGAACATCCCATAATAGTCTCCATTCTACTATTGGTCGAGACCTTGGTGCCAGGCTGCCATACCCCTCAGACCCAGTTCAAACGTACCGCTCAACATGTACGAACAAGTCCTAGTTCCGCGTAGGAATCTGGCTACCGCACCACTAATGGGACTATTTGTTCATAGTGCGTATATATACTGCGCTACTAAAGTAGGACTTCCTTTTTCAGTCCAGTTTCTTACCCTCCAATAGAGTCACAGACGTAAAGCCTCCCCGCGACGCCACGTGTGGGAGTAAGGCCAAGTTCGCCTACCATCGGTATTGAGACATCGTGTATATTAATATTTGAATAGTCATATTTGGCACTATATCGTCGAGTTGGACGTAGTCTATTAAGCTAATAATAGTCTGTTAATATATAGTGCTTCGTGCGGTGAGAATACTACCGTAGTCAGTACCCCATCGTTTCGGGCAGAGAACTGGCTGATTATCCAGGGTGGTTGACCCCACGTGAAGCTGCACCCGAGGAGCCCCAGAGCCGACGAGCGAGTGGACCTGTATACCGGATTATTCTACCGACGACAGCCCGCCTTCCCAGGCACGGATTATGCTTTGTATACGTTGATTATTCTATGGATAAAGACCCCCGACACTGCCGTGTGTTGGAACCCCCCCTCCTGGAGAGGACGCAAGGTGAGGAGACGCTCTGCAAGACGAGGTCGCTTCATGTCTCTCCTCCGTGGACCGGAGGACGCCGGCCCACAAAGAGTCCATCTGCTTTCATCTGTGGTCCAAGGATCGCCGGCGCATTGAACGGCACTACAGTGGGTTCACCTGGGATACCCTTGGCCGGATGAGGCAGCCGGATTCTACCCCCCCCCCTTCCTACTCCTGTCGGCTTACAAGCGACCGGATTAACCCCCCCTAGTGTATCCAGTCTATAATCATTAAAGTACCATTGCTGTTATTCCTTAACTATTCCAGGTCGTATATGTACCACCTGCGCCTTCAGAGATTGGACATTCTCTATTGATATACCGACGAATACTCTTGCCATAAAAGTGCATACTAATTCCCATTCATAAATGTGATTGATTTGATTAAGTGCTTGCTCTACACACCATCGCTGTGTAGAAATAAAGACCTATTTCTAATTCGTACATTTGTGTTGGATCCGTTTCATCTACGTGACAGTGTTCATCATAATATATTTATGCCGTGTACTGGGTGGCCGAATATTAAGTACAAAGGTAGTGGTAGTAAGTATCATATCTAGTAATACAGTCAGGGAATTGTACCCCTCAGTTACACTAGTCTAAACGCAAAATTAAAAGTGAGACCGCAAGACGACTTTTGCGGTTTCTGTTCAGACTCTCTCCGTCTAAACGTAGCCTAAAAATTGATGTTTAAAAGTACTAAAAACCAACAAAAAATACAAAACACTAACAAACATTCAGCACATACAATGGGGATGCTGACATCTTAAAGAAAAAAGAAAAAAAGAAAAAAAATGTATTTTCTCCCATTTTCCCAAATCAGTCAACATGTCAACATGGAGAATCACAACAAAAAATTATCTTGCCAGATCCAGCTAGGCAAAGAGATAATGTCTAGTATTTTCTGTACTCTATTTAAATTTTTTCAAAATTGTTTTTGTTTTACTGTAATTTTAACCTGTACTGGATACAGTATTTTATGTTTGTCTGATATTTGCTGAGCTTACAGTGTTATGCACATAGTAGCATGAAAACTGGGACATGTTTTGTTGTGATTCTCCATGTTGAAATGTTGACTGATTTGGTTATATGGAGAGAACATTTATATTTTCATCAGTCTGCATCATTGATTTGGGTCTATGGAGAGAAAATGTTTTTTGCTGTAAACAATGTAAACAATTTAATTTTTATTTATTTTTTTAAAGCTCCGGGGCTAGGAGAAAAACATCCGGAGCTAAAGCCCCGGAAGCCCAGGGCTAACGATGCCACTGCATCACATGACTGACTCTGTCACTCTGGTCTCCATGAACAATGGCTAGTAACAAACTGCAACAGCGGTGTTGTGACGACGTGAACGCAAAGGAGGTGTAGTGCGACATCTAGTGGCCGTTTGATGTTTATAGAGCCAGTTTAATTAAAGGGGCACTTCACGTGTGTGTGTGTGGGGGGGGGGGGGGGGGGGGGGATTTGATCTTTATTTATCTCGAACATTTCAACCATAAAACAAACACAAATTTGTAATAACAAAAAATAACAAAAACTAAATAAAAGAAACAACTAGAGTAGAGTAGATTACAGTACAGTACAGTAATGTGTAGGTCTAACTAGAGTAGAGTAGATTACAGTACAGTAATGTGTAGGTCTAACTAGAGTAGAGTAGATTACAGTACAGTAATGTGTAGGTCTAACTAGAGTAGAGTAGATTACAGTACAGTAATGTGTAGGTCTAACTAGAGTAGAGTAGATTACAGTACAGTAATGTGTAGGTCTAACTAGAGTAGAGTAGATTACAGTACAGTAATGTGTAGGTCTAACTAGAGTAGAGTAGATTACAGTACAGTAATGTGTAGGTCTAACTAGAGTAGAGTAGATTACAGTACAGTAATGTGTAGGTCTAACTAGAGTAGAGTAGATTACAGTACAGTAATGTGTAGGTCTAACTAGAGTAGAGTAGATTACAGTACAGTAATGTGTAGGTCTAACTAGAGTAGAGTAGATTACAGTACAGTAATGTGTAGGTCTAACTAGAGTAGAGTAGATTACAGTACAGTACAGTAATGTGTAGGTCTAACTAGAGTAGAGTAGATTACAGTACAGTACAGTAATGTGTAGGTCTAACTAGAGTATAGTAGATTACAGTACAGTAATGTGTAGGTCTAACTAGAGTAGAGTAGATTACAGTACAGTAATGTGTAGGTCTAACTAGAGTAGAGTAGATTACAGTACAGTAATGTGTAGGTCTAACTAGAGTATAGTAGATTACAGTACAGTAATGTGTAGGCCTAACTAGAGTAGAGTAGATTACAGTACAGTAATGTGTAGGCCTAACTAGAGTAGAGTAGATTACAGTACAGTAATGTGTAGGTCTAACTAGAGTAGAGTAGATTACAGTACAGTAATGTGTAGGTCTAACTAGAGTAGAGTAGATTACAGTACAGTAATGTGTAGGTCTAACTAGAGTAGAGTAGATTACAGTACAGTAATGTGTAGGCCTAACTAGAGTAGAGTAGATTACAGTACAGTAATGTGTAGGTCTAACTAGAGTAGAGTAGATTACAGTACAGTAATGTGTAGGTCTAACTAGAGTAGAGTAGATTACAGTACAGTAATGTGTAGGTCTAACTAGAGTAGAGTAGATTACAGTACAGTAATGTGTAGGTCTAACTAGAGTAGAGTAGATTACAGTACAGTAATGTGTAGGTCTAACTAGAGTAGAGTAGATTACAGTACAGTAATGTGTAGGTCTAACTAGAGTAGAGTAGATTACAGTACAGTAATGTGTAGGCCTAACTAGAGTAGAGTAGATTACAGTACAGTAATGTGTAGGCCTAACTAGCGTAGAGTAGATTACAGTACAGTAATGTGTAGGTCTAACTAGAGTATAGTAGATTACAGTACAGTAATGTGTAGGTCTAACTAGAGTAGAGTAGATTACAGTACAGTAATGTGTAGGCCTAACTAGAGTAGAGTAGATTACAGTACAGTAATGTGTAGGCCTAACTAGAGTAGAGTAGATTACAGTACAGTAATGTGTAGGCCTAACTAGAGTAGAGTAGATTACAGTACAGTAATGTGTAGGTCTAACTAGAGTATAGTAGATTACAGTACAGTAATGTGTAGGTCTAACTAGAGTAGAGTAGATTACAGTACAGTAATGTGTAGGCCTAACTAGAGTAGAGTAGATTACAGTACAGTAATGTGTAGGCCTAACTAGAGTAGAGTAGATTACAGTACAGTAATGTGTAGGTCTAACTAGAGTAGAGTAGATTACAGTACAGTAATGTGTAGGTCTAACTAGAGTAGAGTAGATTACAGTACAGTAATGTGTAGGTCTAACTAGAGTAGAGTAGATTACAGTACAGTAATGTGTAGGTCTAACTAGAGTAGAGTAGATTACAGTACAGTAATGTGTAGGTCTAACTAGAGTAGAGTAGATTACAGTACAGTACAGTAATGTGTAGGCCTAACTAGAGTAGAGTAGATTACAGTACAGTAATGTGTAGGTCTAACTAGAGTAGAGTAGATTACAGTACAGTACAGTAATGTGTAGGTCTAACTAGAGTAGAGTAGATTACAGTACAGTACAGTAATGTGTAGGTCTAACTAGAGTAGAGTAGATTACAGTACAGTAATGTGTAGGTCTAACTAGAGTAGAGTAGATTACAGTACAGTAATGTGTAGGTCTAACTAGAGTAGAGTAGATTACAGTACAGTAATGTGTAGGCCTAACTAGAGTAGAGTAGATTACAGTACAGTAATGTGTAGGTCTAACTAGAGTAGAGTAGATTACAGTACAGTAATGTGTAGGCCTAACTAGAGTAGAGTAGATTACAGTACAGTAATGTGTAGGTCTAACTAGAGTAGAGTAGATTACAGTACAGTACAGTAATGTGTAGGCCTATCTAGAGTAGAGTAGATTACAGTACAGTAATGTGTAGGTCTAACTAGAGTAGAGTAGATTACAGTACAGTAATGTGTAGGTCTAACTAGAGTAGAGTAGATTACAGTACAGTAATGTGTAGGTCTAACTAGAGTAGAGTAGATTACAGTACAGTAATGTGTAGGTTTAACTAGAGTAGAGTAGATTACAGTACAGTAATGTGTAGGTTTAACTAGAGTAGAGTAGATTACAGTACAGTAATGTGTAGGTTTAACTAGAGTAGAGTAGATTACAGTACAGTACAGTAATGTGTAGGTTTAACTAGAGTAGAGTAGATTACAGTACAGTAATGTGTAGGTCTAACTAGAGTAGAGTAGATTACAGTACAGTAATGTGTAGGTTTAACTAGAGTAGAGTAGATTACAGTACAGTACAGTAATGTGTAGGTCTAACTAGAGTAGAGTAGATTACAGTACAGTAATGTGTAGGTCTAACTAGAGTAGAGTAGATTACAGTACAGTAATGTGTAGGCCTAACTAGAGTAGAGTAGATTACAGTACAGTAATGTGTAGGTCTAACTAGAGTAGAGTAGATTACAGTACAGTACAGTAATGTGTAGGCCTAACTAGAGTAGAGTAGATTACAGTACATTAATGTGTAGGTCTAACTAGAGTAGAGTAGATTACAGTACAGTACAGTAATGTGTAGGCCTAACTAGAGTAGAGTAGATTACAGTACAGTAATGTGTAGGTCTAACTAGAGTAGAGTAGATTACAGTACAGTAATGTGTAGGTTTAACTAGAGTAGAGTAGATTACAGTACAGTACAGTAATGTGTAGGTCTAACTAGAGTAGAGTAGATTACAGTACAGTAATGTGTAGGTTTAACTAGAGTAGAGTAGATTACAGTACAGTACAGTAATGTGTAGGCCTAACTAGAGTAGAGTAGAGTAGATTACAGTACAGTAATGTGTAGGTCTAACTAGAGTAGAGTAGATTACAGTACAGTAATGTGTAGGTCTAACTAGAGTAGAGTAGATTACAGTACAGTAATGTGTAGGTTTAACTAGAGTAGAGTAGATTACAGTACAGTAATGTGTAGGTCTAACTAGAGTAGAGTAGATTACAGTACAGTACAGTAATGTGTAGGTCTAACTAGAGTAGAGTAGATTACAGTACAGTACAGTAATGTGTAGGTCTAACTAGAGTAGAGTAGATTACAGTACAGTAATGTGTAGGTTTAACTAGAGTAGAGTAGATTACAGTACAGTAATGTGTAGGTCTAACTAGAGTAGAGTAGATTACAGTACAGTAATGTGTAGGTCTAACTAGAGTAGAGTAGATTACAGTACAGTACAGTAATGTGTAGGTCTAACTAGAGTAGAGTAGATTACAGTACAGTACAGTAATGTGTAGGTCTAACTAGAGTAGAGTAGATTACAGTACAGTAATGTGTAGGCCTAACTAGAGTAGATTACAGTACAGTACAGTAATGTGTAGGTCTAACTAGAGTAGAGTAGATTACAGTACAGTAATGTGTAGGCCTAACTAGAGTAGAGTAGATTACAGTACAGTAATGTGTAGGCCTAACTAGAGTAGAGTAGATTACAGTACAGTAATGTGTAGGTCTAACTAGAGTAGAGTAGATTACAGTACAGTAATGTGTAGGTCTAACTAGAGTAGAGTAGATTACAGTACAGTAATGTGTAGGTCTAACTAGAGTAGATTATAGTACAGTACAGTAATGTGTAGGTCTAACTAGAGTAGAGTAGATTACAGTACAGTAATGTGTAGGTCTAACTAGAGTAGAGTAGATTACAGTACAGTAATGTGTAGGCCTAACTAGAGTAGAGTAGATTACAGTACAGTAATGTGTAGGCCTAACTAGAGTAGAGTAGATTACAGTACAGTAATGTGTAGGTCTAACTAGAGTAGAGTAGATTACAGTACAGTAATGTGTAGGCCTAACTAGAGTAGAGTAGATTACAGTACAGTAATGTGTAGGTCTAACTAGAGTAGATTACAGTACAGTACAGTAATGTGTAGGTCTAACTAGAGTAGAGTAGATTACAGTACAGTAATGTGTAGGTCTAACTAGAGTAGAGTAGATTACAGTACAGTAATGTGTAGGTCTAACTAGAGTAGAGTAGATTACAGTACAGTAATGTGTAGGTCTAACTAGAGTAGAGTAGATTACAGTACAGTAATGTGTAGGTCTAACTAGAGTAGAGTAGATTACAGTACAGTAATGTGTAGGTTTAACTAGAGTAGATTAGATTACAGTACAGTAATGTGTAGGTCTAACTAGAGTAGAGTAGATTACAGTACAGTAATGTGTAGGTCTAACTAGAGTAGATTACAGTACAGTAATGTGTAGGTCTAACTAGAGTAGATTACAGTACAGTACAGTAATGTGTAGGTCTAACTAGAGTAGAGTAGATTACAGTACAGTAATGTGTAGGTCTAACTAGAGTAGAGTAGATTACAGTACAGTAATGTGTAGGTCTAACTAGAGTAGAGTAGATTACAGTACAGTAATGTGTAGGTTTAACTAGAGTAGAGTAGATTACAGTACAGTAATGTGTAGGTTTAACTAGAGTAGAGTAGATTACAGTACAGTAATGTGTAGGTCTAACTAGAGTAGAGTAGATTACAGTACAGTAATGTGTAGGCCTAACTAGAGTAGAGTAGATTACAGTACAGTAATGTGTAGGTCTAACTAGAGTAGAGTAGATTACAGTACAGTAATGTGTAGGTCTAACTAGAGTAGAGTAGATTACAGTACAGTAATGTGTAGGTCTAACTAGAGTAGAGTAGATTACAGTACAGTAATGTGTAGGCCTAACTAGAGTAGAGTAGATTACAGTACAGTAATGTGTAGGTCTAACTAGAGTAGAGTAGATTACAGTACAGTAATGTGTAGGTCTAACTAGAGTAGAGTAGATTACAGTACAGTAATGTGTAGGCCTAACTAGAGTATAGTAGATTACAGTACAGTAATGTGTAGGTCTAACTAGAGTAGAGTAGATTACAGTACAGTAATGTGTAGGTCTAACTAGAGTAGAGTAGATTACAGTACAGTAATGTGTAGGTTTAACTAGAGTAGATTAGATTACAGTACAGTAATGTGTAGGTCTAACTAGAGTAGAGTAGATTACAGTACAGTAATGTGTAGGTCTAACTAGAGTAGATTACAGTACAGTAATGTGTAGGTCTAACTAGAGTAGATTACAGTACAGTACAGTAATGTGTAGGTCTAACTAGAGTAGAGTAGATTACAGTACAGTAATGTGTAGGTCTAACTAGAGTAGAGTAGATTACAGTACAGTAATGTGTAGGTCTAACTAGAGTAGAGTAGATTACAGTACAGTAATGTGTAGGTTTAACTAGAGTAGAGTAGATTACAGTACAGTAATGTGTAGGTTTAACTAGAGTAGAGTAGATTACAGTACAGTAATGTGTAGGTCTAACTAGAGTAGAGTAGATTACAGTACAGTAATGTGTAGGCCTAACTAGAGTAGAGTAGATTACAGTACAGTAATGTGTAGGTCTAACTAGAGTAGAGTAGATTACAGTACAGTAATGTGTAGGTCTAACTAGAGTAGAGTAGATTACAGTACAGTAATGTGTAGGTCTAACTAGAGTAGAGTAGATTACAGTACAGTAATGTGTAGGCCTAACTAGAGTAGAGTAGATTACAGTACAGTAATGTGTAGGTCTAACTAGAGTAGAGTAGATTACAGTACAGTAATGTGTAGGTCTAACTAGAGTAGAGTAGATTACAGTACAGTAATGTGTAGGCCTAACTAGAGTATAGTAGATTACAGTACAGTAATGTGTAGGTCTAACTAGAGTAGAGTAGATTACAGTACAGTAATGTGTAGGTCTAACTAGAGTAGAGTAGATTACAGTACAGTAATGTGTAGGTCTAACTAGAGTAGAGTAGATTACAGTACAGTAATGTGTAGGTCTAACTAGAGTAGAGTAGATTACAGTACAGTAATGTGTAGGTCTAACTAGAGTAGAGTAGATTACAGTACAGTACAGTAATGTGTAGGTCTAACTAGAGTAGAGTAGAGTAGATTACAGTACAGTAATGTGTAGGTCTAACTAGAGTAGAGTAGAGTAGATTACAGTACAGTAATGTGTAGGTCTAACTAGAGTAGAGTAGATTACAGTACAGTAATGTGTAGGTCTAACTAGAGTAGATTACAGTACAGTACAGTAATGTGTAGGTCTAACTAGAGTAGAGTAGATTACAGTACAGTAATGTGTAGGCCTAACTAGAGTAGAGTAGATTACAGTACAGTAATGTGTAGGTCTAACTAGAGTAGAGTAGATTACAGTACAGTAATGTGTAGGCCTAACTAGAGTAGAGTAGATTACAGTACAGTAATGTGTAGGTCTAACTAGAGTAGAGTAGATTACAGTACAGTAATGTGTAGGCCTAACTAGAGTAGAGTAGAGTAGATTACAGTACAGTAATGTGTAGGTCTAACTAGAGTAGAGTAGATTACAGTACAGTAATGTGTAGGTTTAACTAGAGTAGAGTAGATTACAGTACAGTAATGTGTAGGTTTAACTAGAGTAGAGTAGATTACAGTACTGTAATGTGTAGGTCTAACTAGAGTAGAGTAGATTACAGTACAGTAATGTGTAGGTCTAACTAGAGTAGAGTAGATTACAGTACAGTACAGTAATGTGTAGGTCTAACTAGAGTAGAGTAGATTACAGTACAGTAATGTGTAGGTTTAACTAGAGTAGAGTAGATTACAGTACAGTAATGTGTAGGTCTAACTAGAGTAGAGTAGATTACAGTACAGTACAGTAATGTGTAGGTCTAACTAGAGTAGAGTAGATTACAGTACAGTAATGTGTAGGTTTAACTAGAGTAGAGTAGATTACAGTACAGTAATGTGTAGGTCTAACTAGAGTAGAGTAGATTACAGTACAGTAATGTGTAGGTCTAACTAGAGTAGAGTAGATTACAGTACAGTAATGTGTAGGTCTAACTAGAGTAGAGTAGATTACAGTACAGTAATGTGTAGGTCTAACTAGAGTAGAGTAGATTACAGTACAGTAATGTGTAGGTCTAACTAGAGTAGAGTAGATTACAGTACAGTAATGTGTAGGTCTAACTAGAGTAGAGTAGATTACAGTACAGTAATGTGTAGGTCTAACTAGAGTAGAGTAGATTACAGTACAGTAATGTGTAGGTCTAACTAGAGTAGAGTAGATTACAGTACAGTAATGTGTAGGTCTAACTAGAGTAGAGTAGATTACAGTACAGTAATGTGTAGGTCTAACTAGAGTAGAGTAGATTACAGTACAGTAATGTGTAGGTCTAACTAGAGTAGAGTAGATTACAGTACAGTAATGTGTAGGTCTAACTAGAGTAGAGTAGATTACAGTACAGTACAGTAATGTGTAGGTCTAACTAGAGTAGAGTAGATTACAGTACAGTAATGTGTAGGTCTAACTAGAGTAGAGTAGATTACAGTACAGTAATGTGTAGGCCTAACTATTTTTTTTTATGTCTGTTTATTGTTTTTTTTTCCAGTGCAACCAACATTTACAAATTATATGTACTTGAAAAAGTTCTATTTGAAACACAAAAACAAAATACAAAGAACAGCGGACATCAAGACAAAGTAACATGTAGACAAAAAAAGAAAAAGAAAAAAACAGTTTCAGAGAGAGATTATAGTGATGGTAATAAGAAATATATAAAGGAGAAAAAAAAAATATATATATATATATAATAATAATCATAATAAAGTAAAAATAAAGTAAATAATAATAATTGAAAAATAAAAAGTTAGTTAGTTTTATTTTTTAAATAAGGCGATACCTTTGAAAAAGTGAGTACAGCAATTCATAGGTCAACCAACTCTGGTGTTGATTTGGTGCATCATAGGAGAAATTTTGAAGGGGAGGGATGGGTGAGTAGTGTACCAAGGGTATTGTGTGAGTGAGTATCAGTCTGGAACTATGGGAAGGTGGGTCCTCTCAACATAGGAAAAGAAGGGAGCCCACATAGAAAAGAACTTATCTGTAGATCCTCGGAGTGTGTGTCGGATTTTTTCTAGTTTAATACAGTTAAGAATAGATTTAATCCAAAGGGCATGGGAAGGGGGTGAGGAGGATTTCCACTGAAGTAGGATTAACCGTCTTGCTAACAGAGTAACAAAGGCCAAGACCTCTTTGTTATTATTTGTCAGTTGTAGTAAGGGTGAGGTAACACCAAATAGCGCAGTCAAAGGATCTGGTTCCACCTGAGTACTGCATATTTCAGAGAGTGTATTGAATATGTTTTCCCAAAGGTCTGCTAGGGATGGACAGCTCCAAAACATGTGCACATGGTTTGCTGGGGACCGATTACATCGTGGACAGTTAGGTTTCACACTTTTGTAGATTCTGGATAGTCTCATTGGAGTCCAGTGAGCTCGGTGGATGATTTTGCATTGGATGAGACCATGTCGAGCACAGATGGAACAGGTGTGGACCTTTTTGAGTGCTTTTTCCCACATGTCATTAGATATCGCATCCCCCAATTCCTCCTCCCATGAGGACTTAATAATATTTAAGGAGGTGGGCTGTAATGAGCATAGCTGCCTATAAATTCTCGACAGGGAGCCCTTTAGAGTGGGAAGAGGGGTAAAAAAATGTCAAGTTGTGTTTCACCAGGAAGGATGGGGAACTGGGTATCTAAGCTGCGGACATAGCTCCGGATCTGTAAAAACCTAAAAAAATTACTTCTGGGGAGACCGTACTTAACCGATAATTGTTCAAACGTAGCAAAGGTATTGTCGATATAGAGATCTTTAAATGTTCTAATACCGAGACTAGTCCAGGTTGAGAAAGCGCCATCAATCATAGATGGGGGGAAGGCCGGGTTTGAGGCCACCGGGGCAGCAAAAGATGTTGCGTGAAAGCCAAAGTGGCGTCTAGATTGGTTCCAAATTTTCATTGTTGATTTGACACATACATTTTTTGTAAAGGGGATATAAGGGCCTAAACTAGTGGCGTGAGCGAGAGAGGTCAGTGATGCCGGTGCGGACGAGGCTGCCTCCATCTCCAGCCAAACTGGAGGTGAGGACATCCCACTACACCGTAGCCAAAACTGAACGGTCCTAAAGTTGGCAGCCCAGTAGTAGAACCTAAGATCCGGTAGTCCGAGGCCTCCATCTGATTTGGGCCTCTGTAAGAGCTGCTTTCTTATCCTGGGAGGCTTCTTATCCCATATATAAGACAAAATCAGGCCATCAATTTTCTTAAAAAATGCATTGGGGAGAAAAATAGGTAGGCATTGAAAGAGATACAAAAATCTTGGGAGGGTGTTCATTTTAACAGAATTAATTCTTGCGGCTAGAGAGAGGTGTAGTATAGACCAGCGTTCAAAATCATCCTTAGTACGAGTTAGGAGGGGGGCAAAGTTGGCCTGAAAGAGTTTGTTGAATTTGTCTGTAACATGTACCCCAAGATAGGTGAAGCCATCATGGGCAATTTTAAATGGCAGATTGTGTAGAGGAGAATTTTTTGCGGCTATATTAAGTGGCATCAGTTCGCTCTTGTTAAGGTTCAGTTTATAGCCTGACAGGCTACCAAAGGATTTGATATTGATAAGGGCAGCGGGGACAGAAACAGAAAGATCAGATGTATACAATAATAAATCGTCCGCATACAACGATACCTTATGTTCATGGCCGTATCTAACTATACCTTTGATGAGAGGGTTAAGGCGGAGTGCTATTGCAAGAGGTTCTATGGCAAGGGCAAATAATAAAGGACTTAAAGGGCAACCTTGACGTGTTGAGCGCTGTAGGGGAAACCAACTGGATTGTGTGTCATTAGTCCTGACTGAGGCTTGAGGGGATGCATACAAAAGTCGTATCCAAGTAGTGAATTTAGCGCCAAAGCCGAATTTATTTAGGGTGTAGAAAAGGTATTTCCATTCCACCCTGTCGAATGCTTTCTCTGCGTCTAGGGATATGACAGCCTCAGAGGTATTGGTCATAGAGGGGTTATGTATGATGTTAACTAAACGTCTGAGATTAAAAAATGAGTGTCTATTTTTTATAAATCCTGTTTGATCAGGTGAAATAATTGACGGAAGGACTGATTCTAAACGTATTGCTAGGAGCTTGGCTAAGATTTTATAGTCTACATTTTGTAGGCTGATTGGACGATATGAAGCACATTCCAGAGGGTCCTTGTTTTTTTTAAGTATTAGAGAGATCGTGGCTAAGGTAAGAGTCTGTGGGAGAGTGCCATTTACAAATGCTTCATTGTACATTTCGTTTAGGATAGGGGCTATCTTAGGAAGAAACTTCTTGTAGAACTCGGCTGAGTAGCCGTCCGGTCCTGGACTTTTCCCGGATTGAAGAGATTTTACGGCCATAGATAGTTCTTCAGTAGTAAGTGGCTGTTCTAATTTTCCTACCAGGTCTTGGCTAATTAAAGGAATATCGAGGGTGTGGAAGAAGTCATCTAATTCTGAGATATCGGGATCGTTTTCAGATGTATATAAAGATTGGTAGAAACGCTTAAATTCGTTATTGATCTCTTTGGGGTCTAAGGATATCCCAGACGATGTGCGGACTTTAGGAATCTGGTGTGAAGACGAGACCTGGCGCAGCTTGTGAGCTAGTAATTTATTGGCTTTATCTCCTTGTTCGTAATAAGTGCTTCTAGATTTAATAAGCAGTTCAGTAACCTGATCCGTCAGTAGTGTATCATGTTCTGCTTGCAAAGCTAGACGCTCCTTATAAGCATCTGGAGATGGTGATACAGCATATATATTGTCTAATTGAGCGATACTGCGCTTCAGTATAGATAGTCTGGTATTTTTCTGTTTCCTCTCATATGCAGCATATGAAATTATTTCGCCTCTGAGATAGGCTTTCAAAGTTTCCCAGAGAGTCGATGCAGAGATGTTTGGGGTTCTATTTGTACTTAAGAAAAAATCTATTTGGTTTGACACAAAGTTTACAAAGTCATCTTTACTGAGCAGGTGGGTGTTCAGGCGCCAGGGTGGTCGTAGATTGGTGGCAGCCTGAAAGACTACTACTAGGGTAACAGGGGCATGATCAGAGATAATTATTGGATTATACAAGCATGAAGATACGAAATGAAGAAGTCTGTTGTCTACAAGGAAGTAGTCTATACGTGTAAAGGTGTGGTGGACTGGTGAGAAGAAGGAGTATACTTTACCAGATGGGTTAGATAATCTCCAAGGGTCAGAAACCGCATAATCAGACATAAAGGTCCGGACTACCCTAGCTGAGGTTGTCAAGGTGGTAGGTTTAGTGGAGGAACGGTCCAAATGTGGGTCCAGCCAGCAGTTAAAGTCACCTCCTACTATCAACATGTGGGAAGACATATCAGGGAGAGTGGAAAAAACAGATTTAAAAAAATCCCCATTGTCCCAGTTAGGAGCATAGATATTGACAAGGAGTACATTTGTGTTAAATAACCTACCGCTGACAATTACATATCTGCCATTGCGGTCTGCAATCACATTGGAACATATAAAAGGTACCGATCTGTGAATTAGAATAGCCACCCCCCTGGCCTTACTCTGAAATGAGGAGTGAAACACTTGACCCACCCATCTGCTTCTAAGACTGGAATGTTGTGAGGTTTTAAGATGGGTCTCCTGCAGAAAAATAATATGAGCCTTTAATTGGTGAAGGTGGTGGAGAACCTTACTACGTTTAACTGGGTTATTAATGCCTCTGCAATTCCAAGTAATAAGATTAAGACCATTTCCTCCTATCGAGCTGGCTACACCTGGCTGGGTCATGTCTTGGGAAAGAGAAGATGTGTAAAGAGCAGGGTACCATGTAGACCAGAGATTTTGGTTGACCTTGAATGTGTAAAATCAAAGAACAAAAACGAGTAATACAGTACAGAAAACACAAAAACTAGAACCAAAAACACATAATACAGTACAGAAAACACAAACATACAAAACAAGAACAAATAATACAGTACAAAACACACAAGGAACACAGAAAACACCCCTTCCCTTGCCGAAGCATCTGTGAGATGCAAGCAAAACCCTAAATACCAAAATAGCCTAGAGAAAAACGTGGTAACTAACCTTTACTCTATGCTACCTGAGATGTGTGACCATTGGTACAAGATAAATCAAACGTGAACATCAAACATAAATCAGGTGTGGACAACTAAACATTGGCACTACAGTGCAAGTGGCTTATGTCCACAGAGAATAGTAAACTACTAATGATAAACTTTTTAGAGAGCTGTATTCTTACTAGGGCTGGGCAATTAATCTGAGGGAAAAAAATATAAAAAAAAAAAAAATAACCGCGATCTCGATTCATAGACCTATGCAATCTCAGTTTAAGTCAAGCACTTTCATATATATTTAAGTTTAAGTCAAGCACTTTCATATATGTTGTGTTGTCTGAAGAAGTGCAATAAATTATTTTATTGAGAAAATAAGAATCGTATGAGAAAATCGTGAACTCAATTCTTAGAGAAAATAATCATGATTCACATTTTAGCAAGAATCGCCCAGTCCTAATTCTTACTGTGGATAAGACAGAGGGTAGGTTGCATCATGTACCGGTCTGTATTGAGTGTCTCATTACAGTAGGGAATCAGTTGTAGGATACAGTCCAGTATTAGAAGACTGTGCTAAAAAAGTGCAACCAACCCAAGTAACATTGTCCTTATAGGTGGTTTATATCCGCACGAGATAGTAGGCCCGGTGTGTCTTATCTCCAAATAACACATTTAATTTCAAGTTATCAATCTTCCAACAGGATCGAATATGCATTGTCACTGTAATAATGCAGGACATTGGAGAACTATACGGTTTGCAATGGCACTGATTGAATGGAGTGAATAGTTGAAATTAAGTCAAATTAGATTTCCTGGAGCATTCAGCCAAAAAGACAATACCACCTCAATTTAAACTCCAGCTTCGCTCGTGGCTCATTACTACCAGTTTAGAGTAGCCAAGCAACAACAATAAGATTTCCGGTCCGGAAAAACAGATTAGGACGTTTAGCCTTCAAAATAAATGTGTGAAAATGTATATAAAAATAAAAAAAACACATATATTTCACATGATTCAGTTTTTTTTTTTAATTTATTTATTTAACAATCCGTTGTTGAAGGCTGTGCTAAAAAAAATTTGCTACCAACCAAACATTGTCCTTGTAGGTGGTTTATATCCGTACGAGATAGTAGGCTACTGATGATAAACACTTATAAGGCAAGTGTATAAGCTTCAAGGGCAGAAGCTCAACCACGCACCCACAGTCCATGTCCAGCTATACACGTCCATATGGTAATCTGGACCAACACTAGAGTAGCTTGATATGGACATTAGAGAGCTCTTAGTGCCCCGGTGTGTCTTATCTCCAAATAACAAATTTAATTTCAAGCTGTCAGTCTTCCAACAGGGTTGAATATACACCGTCACTTGTAATAATGCAGGACATTGGAGAGCTATGTGGTTTGCAATGGCACTAATTGAATGGAGTGAGTAGTTGAGATTAAGTCAAATTAGATTTTCTGGAACATTCAGCCAAAAAGACAATACAACCTCAATTTAAACTCCAGTTTCTCTCGTGGCTCATTACTACCAGTTTAGGGTAGGCAAGCAACAACAATAAGATTTCCGGTCCGGAAGGACAGATTAGGACGTTTAGCCTTCAAAATAAGTGTAAAAATATATATAAAAAAAAAAAAACATACATTTCACATGATTCCGTTTTTTTTTTTTTTTGCTTATTTAACAATCAGTCGTTGAGAAAAGAGATCAACTAGTTAACTGCCAGTGCCAGAGTATTATTTGATGTCATACAATGTTGGAAAATAAAACGTAGAAAGACCTAAGTGATGTTATGTTTACTGTAGGTGAAAACAGAGAATATGTTACATCATGTACCTATCTGCGTTGAGGATCACGTTACAGCAACAGTCAATTGTGTAGTTTACTCCCCGACCAAGGTAAGAGAGAGAGAAAAAGTGAGAAAGCGACAAAATAACAGCTCGCTAGTGTTGTTCCTGCTAGGTTAACTGCATCAGCCATAGAGCGTGTGTAGGCCTAACTAGAGTAGATTACAGTACAGTACAGTACAGTACAGTAATGTGTAGGCCTAACTAGAGTAGAGTAGATTACAGTACAGTAATGTGTAGGCCTAACTAGAGTAGATTACAGTACAGTACAGTAATGTGTAGGTCTAACTAGAGTAGAGTAGATTACAGTACAGTAATGTGTAGGCCTAACTAGAGTAGAGTAGATTACAGTACAGTAATGTGTAGGTTTAACTAGAGTAGAGTAGATTACAGTACAGTAATGTGTAGGCCTAACTAGAGTAGAGTAGATTACAGTACAGTAATGTGTAGGCCTAACTAGAGTAGATTACAGTACAGTACAGTAATGTGTAGGTCTAACTAGAGTAGAGTAGATTACAGTACAGTACAGTAATGTGTAGGTCTAACTAGAGTAGATTACAGTACAGTACAGTAATGTGTAGGTCTAACTAGAGTATAGAGTAGATTACAGTACAGTAATGTGTAGGCCTAACTAGAGTAGAGTAGATTACAGTACAGTAATGTGTAGGTCTAACTAGAGTAGAGTAGATTACAGTACAGTACAGTAATGTGTAGGTCTAACTAGAGTAGAGTAGATTACAGTACAGTAATGTGTAGGTCTAACTAGAGTAGAGTAGATTACAGTACAGTAATGTGTAGGTCTAACTAGAGTAGAGTAGATTACAGTACAGTAATGTGTAGGTCTAACTAGAGTAGAGTAGATTACAGTACAGTAATGTGTAGGTCTAACTAGAGTAGAGTAGATTACAGTACAGTAATGTGTAGGTCTAACTAGAGTAGAGTAGATTACAGTACAGTAATGTGTAGGTCTAACTAGAGTAGAGTAGATTACAGTACAGTAATGTGTAGGTTTAACTAGAGTATAGAGTAGATTACAGTACAGTAATGTGTAGGTCTAACTAGAGTAGAGTAGATTACAGTACAGTAATGTGTAGGTCTAACTAGAGTAGAGTAGATTACAGTACAGTAATGTGTAGGTTTAACTAGAGTAGAGTAGATTACAGTACAGTACAGTAATGTGTAGGTCTAACTAGAGTAGAGTAGATTACAGTACAGTAATGTGTAGGTCTAACTAGAGTAGAGTAGATTACAGTACAGTAATGTGTAGGTCTAACTAGAGTAGAGTAGATTACAGTACAGTAATGTGTAGGCCTAACTAGAGTAGAGTACAGTACAGTAATGTGTAGGTTTAACTAGAGTAGAGTAGATTACAGTACAGTAATGTGTAGGTCTAACTAGAGTAGAGTAGATTACAGTACAGTAATGTGTAGGTCTAACTAGAGTAGAGTAGATTACAGTACAGTAATGTGTAGGTCTAACTAGAGTAGAGTAGATTACAGTACAGTAATGTGTAGGTCTAACTAGAGTAGAGTAGATTACAGTACAGTAATGTGTAGGTCTAACTAGAGTAGAGTAGATTACAGTACAGTAATGTGTAGGTCTAACTAGAGTAGAGTAGATTACAGTACAGTAATGTGTAGGTCTAACTAGAGTAGAGTAGATTACAGTACAGTAATGTGTAGGTCTAACTAGAGTAGAGTAGATTACAGTACAGTAATGTGTAGGTCTAACTAGAGTAGAGTAGATTACAGTACAGTAATGTGTAGGTCTAACTAGAGTAGAGTAGATTACAGTACAGTACAGTAATGTGTAGGTCTAACTAGAGTAGAGTAGATTACAGTACAGTAATGTGTAGGTCTAACTAGAGTAGAGTAGATTACAGTACAGTACAGTAATGTGTAGGTCTAACTAGAGTAGAGTAGATTACAGTACAGTAATGTGTAGGTCTAACTAGAGTAGAGTAGATTACAGTACAGTAATGTGTAGGTCTAACTAGAGTAGAGTAGAGTAGATTACAGTACAGTAATGTGTAGGTCTAACTAGAGTAGAGTAGATTACAGTACAGTAATGTGTAGGTCTAACTAGAGTAGAGTAGATTACAGTACAGTAATGTGTAGGTCTAACTAGAGTAGAGTAGATTACAGTACAGTACAGTAATGTGTAGGTCTAACTAGAGTAGAGTAGATTACAGTACAGTAATGTGTAGGTCTAACTAGAGTAGAGTAGATTACAGTACAGTAATGTGTAGGTCTAACTAGAGTAGAGTAGAGTAGATTACAGTACAGTAATGTGTAGGTCTAACTAGAGTAGAGTAGATTACAGTACAGTAATGTGTAGGTCTAACTAGAGTAGAGTAGATTACAGTACAGTAATGTGTAGGTCTAACTAGAGTAGAGTAGAGTAGATTACAGTACAGTAATGTGTAGGCCTAACTAGAGTAGAGTAGATTACAGTACAGTAATGTGTAGGCCTAACTAGAGTAGAGTAGATTACAGTACAGTAATGTGTAGGCCTAACTAGAGTAGAGTAGATTACAGTACAGTAATGTGTAGGCCTAACTAGAGTAGAGTAGATTACAGTACAGTAATGTGTAGGTCTAACTAGAGTAGAGTAGATTACAGTACAGTAATGTGTAGGTTTAACTAGAGTAGAGTAGATTACAGTACAGTAATGTGTAGGTTTAACTAGAGTAGAGTAGATTACAGTACAGTAATGTGTAGGTTTAACTAGAGTAGAGTAGATTACAGTACAGTAATGTGTAGGTTTAACTAGAGTATAGAGTAGATTACAGTACAGTAATGTGTAGGTTTAACTAGAGTAGAGTAGATTACAGTACAGTAATGTGTAGGTTTAACTAGAGTATAGAGTAGATTACAGTACAGTAATGTGTAGGTCTAACTAGAGTAGAGTAGATTACAGTACAGTAATGTGTAGGTTTAACTAGAGTAGAGTAGATTACAGTACAGTAATGTGTAGGTTTAACTAGAGTAGAGTAGATTACAGTACAGTAATGTGTAGGTTTAACTAGAGTAGAGTAGATTACAGTAGGGTAATGTGTAGGTTTAACTAGAGTATAGAGTAGATTACAGTACAGTAATGTGTAGGTCTAACTAGAGTAGAGTAGATTACAGTACAGTAATGTGTAGGTCTAACTAGAGTAGAGTAGATTACAGTACAGTAATGTGTAGGCCTAACTAGAGTAGAGTACAGTACAGTAATGTGTAGGTTTAACTAGAGTAGAGTAGATTACAGTACAGTAATGTGTAGGTCTAACTAGAGTAGAGTAGATTACAGTACAGTAATGTGTAGGTCTAACTAGAGTAGAGTAGATTACAGTACAGTAATGTGTAGGTCTAACTAGAGTAGAGTAGATTACAGTACAGTAATGTGTAGGTCTAACTAGAGTAGAGTAGATTACAGTACAGTAATGTGTAGGTCTAACTAGAGTAGAGTAGATTACAGTACAGTAATGTGTAGGTCTAACTAGAGTAGAGTAGATTACAGTACAGTAATGTGTAGGTCTAACTAGAGTAGAGTAGATTACAGTACAGTAATGTGTAGGTCTAACTAGAGTAGAGTAGATTACAGTACAGTAATGTGTAGGTCTAACTAGAGTAGAGTAGATTACAGTACAGTAATGTGTAGGTCTAACTAGAGTAGAGTAGATTACAGTACAGTACAGTAATGTGTAGGTCTAACTAGAGTAGAGTAGATTACAGTACAGTAATGTGTAGGTCTAACTAGAGTAGAGTAGATTACAGTACAGTACAGTAATGTGTAGGTCTAACTAGAGTAGAGTAGATTACAGTACAGTAATGTGTAGGTCTAACTAGAGTAGAGTAGATTACAGTACAGTAATGTGTAGGTCTAACTAGAGTAGAGTAGAGTAGATTACAGTACAGTAATGTGTAGGTCTAACTAGAGTAGAGTAGATTACAGTACAGTAATGTGTAGGTCTAACTAGAGTAGAGTAGATTACAGTACAGTAATGTGTAGGTCTAACTAGAGTAGAGTAGATTACAGTACAGTACAGTAATGTGTAGGTCTAACTAGAGTAGAGTAGATTACAGTACAGTAATGTGTAGGTCTAACTAGAGTAGAGTAGATTACAGTACAGTAATGTGTAGGTCTAACTAGAGTAGAGTAGAGTAGATTACAGTACAGTAATGTGTAGGTCTAACTAGAGTAGAGTAGATTACAGTACAGTAATGTGTAGGTCTAACTAGAGTAGAGTAGATTACAGTACAGTAATGTGTAGGTCTAACTAGAGTAGAGTAGAGTAGATTACAGTACAGTAATGTGTAGGCCTAACTAGAGTAGAGTAGATTACAGTACAGTAATGTGTAGGCCTAACTAGAGTAGAGTAGATTACAGTACAGTAATGTGTAGGCCTAACTAGAGTAGAGTAGATTACAGTACAGTAATGTGTAGGCCTAACTAGAGTAGAGTAGATTACAGTACAGTAATGTGTAGGTCTAACTAGAGTAGAGTAGATTACAGTACAGTAATGTGTAGGTTTAACTAGAGTAGAGTAGATTACAGTACAGTAATGTGTAGGTTTAACTAGAGTAGAGTAGATTACAGTACAGTAATGTGTAGGTTTAACTAGAGTAGAGTAGATTACAGTACAGTAATGTGTAGGTTTAACTAGAGTATAGAGTAGATTACAGTACAGTAATGTGTAGGTTTAACTAGAGTAGAGTAGATTACAGTACAGTAATGTGTAGGTTTAACTAGAGTATAGAGTAGATTACAGTACAGTAATGTGTAGGTCTAACTAGAGTAGAGTAGATTACAGTACAGTAATGTGTAGGTTTAACTAGAGTAGAGTAGATTACAGTACAGTAATGTGTAGGTTTAACTAGAGTAGAGTAGCTTACAGTACAGTAATGTGTAGGTTTAACTAGAGTAGAGTAGATTACAGTACAGTAATGTGTAGGTTTAACTAGAGTATAGAGTAGATTACAGTACAGTAATGTGTAGGTCTAACTAGAGTAGAGTAGATTACAGTACAGTAATGTGTAGGTTTAACTAGAGTAGAGTAGATTACAGTACAGTAATGTGTAGGTTTAACTAGAGTAGAGTAGATTACAGTACAGTAATGTGTAGGTTTAACTAGAGTATAGAGTAGATTACAGTACAGTAATGTGTAGGTTTAACTAGAGTAGAGTAGATTACAGTACAGTAATGTGTAGGTTTAACTAGAGTAGAGTAGATTACAGTACAGTAATGTGTAGGTCTAACTAGAGTAGAGTAGATTACAGTACAGTATTGTGTAGGTCTAACTAGAGTAGAGTAGATTACAGTACAGTAATGTGTAGGTCTAACTAGAGTATAGTAGATTACAGTACAGTAATGTGTAGGTCTAACTAGAGTAGAGTAGATTACAGTACAGTAATGTGTAGGTCTAACTAGAGTAGAGTAGATTACAGTACAGTACAGTAATGTGTAGGTCTAACTAGAGTAGAGTAGATTACAGTACAGTAATGTGTAGGTCTAACTAGAGTAGAGTAGATTACAGTACAGTACAGTAATGTGTAGGTCTAACTAGAGTAGAGTAGATTACAGTACAGTAATGTGTAGGTCTAACTAGAGTAGAGTAGATTACAGTACAGTAATGTGTAGGTCTAACTAGAGTAGAGTAGAGTAGATTACAGTACAGTAATGTGTAGGTCTAACTAGAGTAGAGTAGATTACAGTACAGTAATGTGTAGGTCTAACTAGAGTAGAGTAGATTACAGTACAGTAATGTGTAGGTCTAACTAGAGTAGAGTAGATTACAGTACAGTACAGTAATGTGTAGGTCTAACTAGAGTAGAGTAGATTACACTACAGTAATGTGTAGGTCTAACTAGAGTAGAGTAGATTACAGTACAGTAATGTGTAGGTCTAACTAGAGTAGAGTAGAGTAGATTACAGTACAGTAATGTGTAGGTCTAACTAGAGTAGAGTAGATTACAGTACAGTAATGTGTAGGTCTAACTAGAGTAGAGTAGATTACAGTACAGTAATGTGTAGGTCTAACTAGAGTAGAGTAGAGTAGATTACAGTACAGTAATGTGTAGGCCTAACTAGAGTAGAGTAGATTACAGTACAGTAATGTGTAGGCCTAACTAGAGTAGAGTAGATTACAGTACAGTAATGTGTAGGCCTAACTAGAGTAGAGTAGATTACAGTACAGTAATGTGTAGGCCTAACTAGAGTAGAGTAGATTACAGTACAGTAATGTGTAGGTTTAACTAGAGTAGAGTAGATTACAGTACAGTAATGTGTAGGTCTAACTAGAGTAGAGTAGATTACAGTACAGTAATGTGTAGGTCTAACTAGAGTAGAGTAGATTACAGTACAGTAATGTGTAGGTCTAACTAGAGTAGAGTAGATTACAGTACAGTAATGTGTAGGTCTAACTAGAGTAGAGTAGATTACAGTACAGTAATGTGTAGGTCTAACTAGAGTAGAGTAGATTACAGTACAGTAATGTGTAGGCCTAACTAGAGTAGAGTAGATTACAGTACAGTAATGTGTAGGTCTAACTAGAGTAGAGTAGATTACAGTACAGTAATGTGTAGGCCTAACTAGAGTAGAGTAGATTACAGTACAGTAATGTGTAGGTTTAACTAGAGTAGAGTAGATTACAGTACAGTAATGTGTAGGTCTAACTAGAGTAGAGTAGATTACAGTACAGTAATGTGTAGGTCTAACTAGAGTAGAGTAGATTACAGTACAGTAATGTGTAGGTCTAACTAGAGTAGAGTAGATTACAGTACAGTACAGTAATGTGTAGGTCTAACTAGAGTAGAGTAGATTACAGTACAGTAATGTGTAGGTCTAACTAGAGTAGAGTAGATTACAGTACAGTAATGTGTAGGTCTAACTAGAGTAGAGTAGATTACAGTACAGTACAGTAATGTGTAGGTCTAACTAGAGTAGAGTAGATTACAGTACAGTAATGTGTAGGCCTAACTAGAGTAGAGTAGATTACAGTACAGTAATGTGTAGGTCTAACTAGAGTAGAGTAGATTACAGTACAGTACAGTAATGTGTAGGTCTAACTAGAGTAGAGTAGATTACAGTACAGTAATGTGTAGGTCTAACTAGAGTAGAGTAGATTACAGTACAGTAATGTGTAGGTCTAACTAGAGTAGAGTAGATTACAGTACAGTAATGTGTAGGTCTAACTAGAGTAGAGTAGATTACAGTACAGTAATGTGTAGGTCTAACTAGAGTAGAGTAGATTACAGTACAGTAATGTGTAGGTCTAACTAGAGTAGAGTAGATTACAGTACAGTAATGTGTAGGCCTAACTAGAGTAGATTACAGTACAGTACAGTAATGTGTAGGTCTAACTAGAGTAGAGTAGATTACAGTACAGTAATGTGTAGGTCTAACTAGAGTAGAGTAGATTACAGTACAGTAATGTGTAGGTCTAACTAGAGTAGAGTAGATTACAGTACAGTACAGTAATGTGTAGGTCTAACTAGAGTAGAGTAGATTACAGTACAGTAATGTGTAGGTCTAACTAGAGTAGAGTAGATTACAGTACAGTAATGTGTAGGCCTAACTAGAGTAGAGTAGATTACAGTACAGTAATGTGTAGGTCTAACTAGAGTAGAGTAGATTACAGTACAGTAATGTGTAGGTCTAACTAGAGTAGAGTAGATTACAGTACAGTAATGTGTAGGTCTAACTAGAGTAGAGTAGATTACAGTACAGTAATGTGTAGGTCTAACTAGAGTAGAGTAGATTACAGTACAGTAATGTGTAGGTCTAACTAGAGTAGAGTAGATTACAGTACAGTACAGTAATGTGTAGGTCTAACTAGAGTAGAGTAGATTACAGTACAGTACAGTAATGTGTAGGCCTAACTAGAGTAGAGTAGATTACAGTACAGTACAGTAATGTGTAGGTCTAACTAGAGTAGAGTAGATTACAGTACAGTACAGTAATGTGTAGGTCTAACTAGAGTAGAGTAGATTACAGTACAGTACAGTAATGTGTAGGTCTAACTAGAGTAGAGTAGATTACAGTACAGTAATGTGTAGGCTTAACTAGAGTAGAGTAGATTACAGTACAGTACAGTAATGTGTAGGTCTAACTAGAGTAGAGTAGATTACAGTACAGTAATGTGTAGGTCTAACTAGATTATAGAGTAGATTACAGTACAGTAATGTGTAGGTCTAACTAGAGTATAGAGTAGATTACAGTACAGTAATGTGTAGGTCTAACTAGAGTAGAGTAGATTACAGTACAGTAATGTGTAGGTCTAACTAGAGTAGAGTAGATTACAGTACAGTAATGTGTAGGTCTAACTAGAGTATAGAGTAGATTACAGTACAGTAATGTGTAGGTCTAACTAGAGTAGAGTAGATTACAGTACAGTAATGTGTAGGTCTAACTAGAGTAGAGTAGATTACAGTACAGTAATGTGTAGGTCTAACTAGAGTAGAGTAGATTACAGTACAGTAATGTGTAGGTCTAACTAGAGTAGAGTAGATTACAGTACAGTAATGTGTAGGTCTAACTAGAGTAGAGTAGATTACAGTACAGTAATGTGTAGGTCTAACTAGAGTAGAGTAGATTACAGTACAGTAATGTGTAGGTCTAACTAGAGTAGAGTAGATTACAGTACAGTAATGTGTAGGCCTAACTAGAGTAGAGTAGATTACAGTACAGTAATGTGTAGGTCTAACTAGAGTAGAGTAGATTACAGTACAGTAATGTGTAGGCCTAACTAGAGTAGAGTAGATTACAGTACAGTAATGTGTAGGTCTAACTAGAGTAGAGTAGATTACAGTACAGTAATGTGTAGGTCTAACTAGAGTAGAGTAGATTACAGTACAGTAATGTGTAGGCCTAACTAGAGTAGAGTAGATTACAGTACAGTAATGTGTAGGTCTAACTAGAGTAGAGTAGATTACAGTACAGTAATGTGTAGGTCTAACTAGAGTAGAGTAGATTACAGTACAGTAATGTGTAGGTCTAACTAGAGTAGAGTAGATTACAGTACAGTAATGTGTAGGTCTAACTAGAGTAGAGTAGATTACAGTACAGTAATGTGTAGGTCTAACTAGAGTAGAGTAGATTACAGTACAGTAATGTGTAGGTCTAACTAGAGTATAGAGTAGATTACAGTACAGTAATGTGTAGGCCTAACTAGAGTAGAGTAGATTACAGTACAGTAATGTGTAGGTCTAACTAGAGTAGAGTAGATTATAGTACAGTAATGTGTAGGCCTAACTAGAGTAGAGTAGATTACAGTACAGTAATGTGTAGGCCTAACTAGAGTAGAGTAGATTACAGTACAGTAATGTGTAGGCCTAACTAGAGTAGAGTAGATTACAGTACAGTAATGTGTAGGTCTAACTAGAGTAGAGTAGATTACAGTACAGTAATGTGTAGGTCTAACTAGAGTAGAGTAGATTACAGTACAGTACAGTAATGTGTAGGTCTAACTAGAGTAGAGTAGATTACAGTACAGTAATGTGTAGGTCTAACTAGAGTAGAGTAGATTACAGTACAGTAATGTGTAGGTTTAACTAGAGTAGAGTAGATTACAGTACGGTAGTGTGTAGGTCTAACTAGAGTAGAGTAGATTACAGTACAGTAATGTGTAGGTCTAACTAGAGTAGAGTAGATTACAGTACAGTAATGTGTAGGTCTAACTAGAGTAGAGTAGATTACAGTACAGTAATGTGTAGGTTTAACTAGAGTAGAGTAGATTACAGTACAGTAATGTGTAGGTCTAACTAGAGTAGAGTAGATTACAGTACAGTAATGTGTAGGTCTAACTAGAGTATAGAGTAGATTACAGTACAGTAATGTGTAGGCCTAACTAGAGTAGAGTAGATTACAGTACAGTAATGTGTAGGTCTAACTAGAGTATAGAGTAGATTACAGTACAGTGTAATGTGTAGGTTTAACTAGAGTAGAGTAGATTACAGTACAGTAATGTGTAGGTCTAACTAGAGTAGAGTAGATTACAGTACAGTAATGTGTAGGTCTAACTAGAGTATAGAGTAGATTACAGTACAGTAATGTGTAGGCCTAACTAGAGTAGAGTAGATTACAGTACAGTAATGTGTAGGTCTAACTAGAGTAGAGTAGATTACAGTACAGTAATGTGTAGGTCTAACTAGAGTAGAGTAGATTACAGTACAGTAATGTGTAGGCCTAACTAGAGTAGAGTAGATTACAGTACAGTAATGTGTAGGTCTAACTAGAGTATAGAGTAGATTACAGTACAGTAATGTGTAGGTTTAACTAGAGTATAGAGTAGATTACAGTACAGTAATGTGTAGGTCTAACTAGAGTAGAGTAGATTACAGTACAGTAATGTGTAGGTCTAACTAGAGTAGAGTAGATTACAGTACAGTAATGTGTAGGTCTAACTAGAGTAGAGTAGATTACAGTACAGTAATGTGTAGGTCTAACTAGAGTAGAGTAGATTACAGTACAGTAATGTGTAGGTTTAACTAGAGTAGAGTAGATTACAGTACAGTAATGTGTAGGTCTAACTAGAGTAGAGTAGATTACAGTACAGTAATGTGTAGGTCTAACTAGAGTAGAGTAGATTACAGTACAGTAATGTGTAGGTCTAACTAGAGTAGAGTAGATTACAGTACAGTAATGTGTAGGTCTAACTAGAGTAGAGTAGAGTAGATTACAGTACAGTAATGTGTAGGCCTAACTAGAGTAGAGTAGATTACAGTACAGTAATGTGTAGGTCTAACTAGAGTAGAGTAGATTACAGTACAGTACAGTAATGTGTAGGTCTAACTAGAGTAGAGTAGATTACAGTACAGTAATGTGTAGGTCTAACTAGAGTAGAGTAGATTACAGTACAGTAATGTGTAGGTCTAACTAGAGTAGAGTAGAGTAGATTACAGTACAGTAATGTGTAGGTCTAACTAGAGTAGAGTAGATTACAGTACAGTAATGTGTAGGTCTAACTAGAGTAGAGTAGATTACAGTATAGTAATGTGTAGGTCTAACTAGAGTAGAGTAGATTACAGTACAGTACAGTAATGTGTAGGTCTACATTACATTTACATTTACATTTAGTCATTTAGCTGACGCTTTTATCCAAAGCGACTTACAAGTTCTGTGCGACAAGACAGCAAGAAGGGTATAACTCTATCAGCTGAGTAACAATGTTCATCAAAGTGTTGCGTGTTACAGTGTAGGTTAGTTTATTAGGACAAGTGCATGACATTAAGGTTAGTCGGGTTAGATTTTTTTTTTTTTTTTTTTTTTTTATCATTTCAGATAATGGTTGAAGAAGTGAGTCTTTAGTCGACGGCGAAAGATTGGACGGGATTCGGCTGTCCTAACTGGGATGGGTAGTTCATTCCACCATTGTGGGGCAAGGACTGAGAATAGGCGGCTTCTCTTTGATGACCCTCCGGGAGCTTGGATAGGAGTAGATCTGAGGCGGCCAGAAGACGCAGAGCGTAGGGGTCTTGAGGGTGTGTAGTTAGAGACCATTGACCGGAGGTAGGCGGGAGCGGTTCCCTTTGCCGCACGGTATGCTAGGTCGAGGGCCTTGAAGCGGATACGTGCAGCAATGGGGAGCCAGTGCAGGTCCCTAAGAAGTGGGGTGACATGGGCTGACTTCGGTAGGTTTGAGATCAGGCGGGCCGCTGCATTTTGAATGAGTTGAAGAGGCTTGGTGGCAGTGGCCGGGAGGCCAGCTAGCAGTGCGTTGCAGTAGTCGAGGCGGGAGATGACTGTTGATTGGACGAGGAGTTGGGTGGCTTCTTTTGTCAGGAAGGGGCGTATCCTTCTGACGTTGCTCAGGAGGAATCTGCAGGTTCTGGTTGTCGCTGCGATGTGAGCAGAGAAGTTCAACTGGTCGTCGAGGACAACACCAAGGTTCTTGGCGGTCGGCGACGCGGTCACAGCTGCATTCTCGACTGTGATGGAGAGGTCGGTCAGGGGGGAGGATTTGGCCGGCAGGTGGAGCAATTCTGTTTTGCTTAGGTTCAGTTTGAGGTGGTTGGTCGTCATCCAGGCGGAGATGTCGGACAGACAGGCCGAGATCCGCTCAGAGACGTGGATATCTGAGGGAGGGAAGGAGAGGAAGAGTTGAGTATCATCGGCATAACAATGATATGAGAAGCCATGAGATGTGATAATGTTACCCAGTGATTTAGTGTAGAGGGAGAAGAGAAGGGGTCCTAGGACCGAGCCCTGGGGGACACCCGTCCGGAGGGGGCGGGTGGCCGACAGAGTCCCTCTCCATGACACTTGGTAGGAGCGGTCATTGAGGTATGATGTCAGCCATGTCAGCGCAGATCCAGCCACTCCCATTCCTGCGAGGGCCGCGAGGAGGATCTGATGGTTGACTGTGTCGAAGGCTGCAGATAGATCTAGGAGAATCAGGACAGAGGAGAGGCCTTTCGCTTTTGCTAAGTGAAGTGCCTCTGTGACCGCAATGAGGGCCGTTTCTGTGGAGTGGCCAGTCCGGAAGCCAGACTGATTGGGGTCTAGGAGGTCATTCTGTAAGAGATAAGCAGTAAGTTGGTTGGATACAGCACGTTCAAGTGTTTTAGAAAGGAAGGAGAGAAGAGAGACAGGGCGATAGTTGGCTATGACGGTGGGGTTCAGGGTTGGTTTTTTTATGAGGGGCGTGACTCTGGCTTGTTTTAGGGAGGTGGGGACCACCCCCGAGTTGAGTGAGGAGTTGATGGTTGCAGTTAGGAATGGGAGGATGTCCGGTGCTATGGTCTGGAGGAGTGGGGAGGGTAGCTGGTCCAGCTGGCATGTAGTCGGACGGTTCGACGTTACCAGTGTCAGGGTCTCGGCTTCTGTAATGGGAGAGAAAGATGACAGAGTGAAGGATGAGGTTCTCGATTCAGCGTTTGGAATGGGTGGGGGTTGGGAGAAGGAGCTGCGGATGTTCTCCACTTTTTCCTCAAAGAAGATCGCAAAGTCTTCGGCAGAAAAAGATGAGGGAGGAGGAGGTGGGGGGGGAGTGAGGAGGGAGGACATGGTAGCATGCAGTTTGCGAAGATTCTTGGCAGAGGCCTCGATCCTATGGTGAAAGAAAGAAGCTTTGGCATTAGTAATGGTTTTGGAGAATGTTAACAAGAGGTTGTGATATGTGTCGATGTCAGCAGTGAGGCGTGACTTTCTATACTTCCTCTCAGCCGCTCTCAGGACCTGTCTTTGTTCTCTCACTGCATCCGTCAGCCATGGACTGGGTGGGGAACGGCGGGCAGGTTTCTCAACGAGGGGACAGAGCTTGTCGAAGGAGGTTGCAAGGGCTGAGAGGAGGGTGGAGGTTGCCATCTCTGTGGGGAGAGCAGAGAAGGTGTCACTCAAAGGTAGAGCGGATATTATGTCAGAGGAGAGGGTGGAGGGAGATAGGGAGGGCAGGTTGCGTCTGAGTGTAATGTGTAGGTCTAACTAGAGTAGAGTAGATTACAGTACAGTAATGTGTAGGTCTAACTAGAGTAGAGTAGATTACAGTACAGTAATGTGTAGGTCTAACTAGAGTAGAGTAGAGTAGATTACAGTACAGTAATGTGTAGGTCTAACTAGAGTAGAGTAGATTACAGTACAGTAATGTGTAGGTCTAACTAGAGTAGAGTAGATTACAGTACAGTAATGTGTAGGTCTAACTAGAGTAGAGTAGAGTAGATTACAGTACAGTAATGTGTAGGCCTAACTAGAGTAGAGTAGATTACAGTACAGTAATGTGTAGGCCTAACTAGAGTAGAGTAGATTACAGTACAGTAATGTGTAGGCCTAACTAGAGTAGAGTAGATTACAGTACAGTAATGTGTAGGCCTAACTAGAGTAGAGTAGATTACAGTACAGTAATGTGTAGGTTTAACTAGAGTAGAGTAGATTACAGTACAGTAATGTGTAGGTCTAACTAGAGTAGAGTAGATTACAGTACAGTAATGTGTAGGTCTAACTAGAGTAGAGTAGATTACAGTACAGTAATGTGTAGGTCTAACTAGAGTAGAGTAGATTACAGTACAGTAATGTGTAGGTCTAACTAGAGTAGAGTAGATTACAGTACAGTAATGTGTAGGTCTAACTAGAGTAGAGTAGATTACAGTACAGTAATGTGTAGGCCTAACTAGAGTAGAGTAGATTACAGTACAGTAATGTGTAGGTCTAACTAGAGTAGAGTAGATTACAGTACAGTAATGTGTAGGCCTAACTAGAGTAGAGTAGATTACAGTACAGTAATGTGTAGGTTTAACTAGAGTAGAGTAGATTACAGTACAGTAATGTGTAGGTCTAACTAGAGTAGAGTAGATTACAGTACAGTAATGTGTAGGTCTAACTAGAGTAGAGTAGATTACAGTACAGTAATGTGTAGGTCTAACTAGAGTAGAGTAGATTACAGTACAGTACAGTAATGTGTAGGTCTAACTAGAGTAGAGTAGATTACAGTACAGTAATGTGTAGGTCTAACTAGAGTAGAGTAGATTACAGTACAGTAATGTGTAGGTCTAACTAGAGTAGAGTAGATTACAGTACAGTACAGTAATGTGTAGGTCTAACTAGAGTAGAGTAGATTACAGTACAGTAATGTGTAGGCCTAACTAGAGTAGAGTAGATTACAGTACAGTAATGTGTAGGTCTAACTAGAGTAGAGTAGATTACAGTACAGTACAGTAATGTGTAGGTCTAACTAGAGTAGAGTAGATTACAGTACAGTAATGTGTAGGTCTAACTAGAGTAGAGTAGATTACAGTACAGTAATGTGTAGGTCTAACTAGAGTAGAGTAGATTACAGTACAGTAATGTGTAGGTCTAACTAGAGTAGAGTAGATTACAGTACAGTAATGTGTAGGTCTAACTAGAGTAGAGTAGATTACAGTACAGTAATGTGTAGGTCTAACTAGAGTAGAGTAGATTACAGTACAGTAATGTGTAGGCCTAACTAGAGTAGATTACAGTACAGTACAGTAATGTGTAGGTCTAACTAGAGTAGAGTAGATTACAGTACAGTAATGTGTAGGTCTAACTAGAGTAGAGTAGATTACAGTACAGTAATGTGTAGGTCTAACTAGAGTAGAGTAGATTACAGTACAGTACAGTAATGTGTAGGTCTAACTAGAGTAGAGTAGATTACAGTACAGTAATGTGTAGGTCTAACTAGAGTAGAGTAGATTACAGTACAGTAATGTGTAGGCCTAACTAGAGTAGAGTAGATTACAGTACAGTAATGTGTAGGTCTAACTAGAGTAGAGTAGATTACAGTACAGTAATGTGTAGGTCTAACTAGAGTAGAGTAGATTACAGTACAGTAATGTGTAGGTCTAACTAGAGTAGAGTAGATTACAGTACAGTAATGTGTAGGTCTAACTAGAGTAGAGTAGATTACAGTACAGTAATGTGTAGGTCTAACTAGAGTAGAGTAGATTACAGTACAGTACAGTAATGTGTAGGTCTAACTAGAGTAGAGTAGATTACAGTACAGTACAGTAATGTGTAGGCCTAACTAGAGTAGAGTAGATTACAGTACAGTACAGTAATGTGTAGGTCTAACTAGAGTAGAGTAGATTACAGTACAGTACAGTAATGTGTAGGTCTAACTAGAGTAGAGTAGATTACAGTACAGTACAGTAATGTGTAGGTCTAACTAGAGTAGAGTAGATTACAGTACAGTAATGTGTAGGCTTAACTAGAGTAGAGTAGATTACAGTACAGTACAGTAATGTGTAGGTCTAACTAGAGTAGAGTAGATTACAGTACAGTAATGTGTAGGTCTAACTAGATTATAGAGTAGATTACAGTACAGTAATGTGTAGGTCTAACTAGAGTATAGAGTAGATTACAGTACAGTAATGTGTAGGTCTAACTAGAGTAGAGTAGATTACAGTACAGTAATGTGTAGGTCTAACTAGAGTAGAGTAGATTACAGTACAGTAATGTGTAGGTCTAACTAGAGTATACAGTAGATTACAGTACAGTAATGTGTAGGTCTAACTAGAGTAGAGTAGATTACAGTACAGTAATGTGTAGGTCTAACTAGAGTAGAGTAGATTACAGTACAGTAATGTGTAGGTCTAACTAGAGTAGAGTAGATTACAGTACAGTAATGTGTAGGTCTAACTAGAGTAGAGTAGATTACAGTACAGTAATGTGTAGGTCTAACTAGAGTAGAGTAGATTACAGTACAGTAATGTGTAGGTCTAACTAGAGTAGAGTAGATTACAGTACAGTAATGTGTAGGTCTAACTAGAGTAGAGTAGATTACAGTACAGTAATGTGTAGGCCTAACTAGAGTAGAGTAGATTACAGTACAGTAATGTGTAGGTCTAACTAGAGTAGAGTAGATTACAGTACAGTAATGTGTAGGCCTAACTAGAGTAGAGTAGATTACAGTACAGTAATGTGTAGGTCTAACTAGAGTAGAGTAGATTATAGTACAGTAATGTGTAGGCCTAACTAGAGTAGAGTAGATTACAGTACAGTAATGTGTAGGCCTAACTAGAGTAGAGTAGATTACAGTACAGTAATGTGTAGGCCTAACTAGAGTAGAGTAGATTACAGTACAGTAATGTGTAGGTCTAACTAGAGTAGAGTAGATTACAGTACAGTAATGTGTAGGTCTAACTAGAGTAGAGTAGATTACAGTACAGTACAGTAATGTGTAGGTCTAACTAGAGTAGAGTAGATTACAGTACAGTAATGTGTAGGTCTAACTAGATTAGAGTAGATTACAGTACAGTAATGTGTAGGTTTAACTAGAGTAGAGTAGATTACAGTACGGTAGTGTGTAGGTCTAACTAGAGTAGAGTAGATTACAGTACAGTAATGTGTAGGTCTAACTAGAGTAGAGTAGATTACAGTACAGTAATGTGTAGGTCTAACTAGAGTAGAGTAGATTACAGTACAGTAATGTGTAGGTTTAACTAGAGTAGAGTAGATTACAGTACAGTAATGTGTAGGTCTAACTAGAGTAGAGTAGATTACAGTACAGTAATGTGTAGGTCTAACTAGAGTATAGAGTAGATTACAGTACAGTAATGTGTAGGCCTAACTAGAGTAGAGTAGATTACAGTACAGTAATGTGTAGGTCTAACTAGAGTAGAGTAGATTACAGTACAGTAATGTGTAGGTCTAACTAGAGTAGAGTAGATTACAGTACAGTACAGTAATGTGTAGGTCTAACTAGAGTAGAGTAGATTACAGTACAGTAATGTGTAGGTCTAACTAGAGTAGAGTAGATTACAGTACAGTAATGTGTAGGCCTAACTAGAGTAGAGTAGATTACAGTACAGTAATGTGTAGGTCTAACTAGAGTAGAGTAGATTACAGTACAGTAATGTGTAGGTCTAACTAGAGTAGAGTAGATTACAGTACAGTAATGTGTAGGTCTAACTAGAGTAGAGTAGATTACAGTACAGTAATGTGTAGGTCTAACTAGAGTAGAGTAGATTACAGTACAGTAATGTGTAGGTCTAACTAGAGTAGAGTAGATTACAGTACAGTACAGTAATGTGTAGGTCTAACTAGAGTAGAGTAGATTACAGTACAGTACAGTAATGTGTAGGCCTAACTAGAGTAGAGTAGATTACAGTACAGTACAGTAATGTGTAGGTCTAACTAGAGTAGAGTAGATTACAGTACAGTACAGTAATGTGTAGGTCTAACTAGAGTAGAGTAGATTACAGTACAGTACAGTAATGTGTAGGTCTAACTAGAGTAGAGTAGATTACAGTACAGTAATGTGTAGGCTTAACTAGAGTAGAGTAGATTACAGTACAGTACAGTAATGTGTAGGTCTAACTAGAGTAGAGTAGATTACAGTACAGTAATGTGTAGGTCTAACTAGATTATAGAGTAGATTACAGTACAGTAATGTGTAGGTCTAACTAGAGTATAGAGTAGATTACAGTACAGTAATGTGTAGGTCTAACTAGAGTAGAGTAGATTACAGTACAGTAATGTGTAGGTCTAACTAGAGTAGAGTAGATTACAGTACAGTAATGTGTAGGTCTAACTAGAGTATACAGTAGATTACAGTACAGTAATGTGTAGGTCTAACTAGAGTAGAGTAGATTACAGTACAGTAATGTGTAGGTCTAACTAGAGTAGAGTAGATTACAGTACAGTAATGTGTAGGTCTAACTAGAGTAGAGTAGATTACAGTACAGTAATGTGTAGGTCTAACTAGAGTAGAGTAGATTACAGTACAGTAATGTGTAGGTCTAACTAGAGTAGAGTAGATTACAGTACAGTAATGTGTAGGTCTAACTAGAGTAGAGTAGATTACAGTACAGTAATGTGTAGGTCTAACTAGAGTAGAGTAGATTACAGTACAGTAATGTGTAGGCCTAACTAGAGTAGAGTAGATTACAGTACAGTAATGTGTAGGTCTAACTAGAGTAGAGTAGATTACAGTACAGTAATGTGTAGGCCTAACTAGAGTAGAGTAGATTACAGTACAGTAATGTGTAGGTCTAACTAGAGTAGAGTAGATTACAGTACAGTAATGTGTAGGTCTAACTAGAGTAGAGTAGATTACAGTACAGTAATGTGTAGGCCTAACTAGAGTAGAGTAGATTACAGTACAGTAATGTGTAGGTCTAACTAGAGTAGAGTAGATTACAGTACAGTAATGTGTAGGTCTAACTAGAGTAGAGTAGATTACAGTACAGTAATGTGTAGGTCTAACTAGAGTAGAGTAGATTACAGTACAGTAATGTGTAGGTCTAACTAGAGTAGAGTAGATTACAGTACAGTAATGTGTAGGTCTAACTAGAGTAGAGTAGATTACAGTACAGTAATGTGTAGGTCTAACTAGAGTATAGAGTAGATTACAGTACAGTAATGTGTAGGCCTAACTAGAGTAGAGTAGATTACAGTACAGTAATGTGTAGGTCTAACTAGAGTAGAGTAGATTATAGTACAGTAATGTGTAGGCCTAACTAGAGTAGAGTAGATTACAGTACAGTAATGTGTAGGCCTAACTAGAGTAGAGTAGATTACAGTACAGTAATGTGTAGGCCTAACTAGAGTAGAGTAGATTACAGTACAGTAATGTGTAGGTCTAACTAGAGTAGAGTAGATTACAGTACAGTAATGTGTAGGTCTAACTAGAGTAGAGTAGATTACAGTACAGTACAGTAATGTGTAGGTCTAACTAGAGTAGAGTAGATTACAGTACAGTAATGTGTAGGTCTAACTAGATTAGAGTAGATTACAGTACAGTAATGTGTAGGTTTAACTAGAGTAGAGTAGATTACAGTACGGTAGTGTGTAGGTCTAACTAGAGTAGAGTAGATTACAGTACAGTAATGTGTAGGTCTAACTAGAGTAGAGTAGATTACAGTACAGTAATGTGTAGGTCTAACTAGAGTAGAGTAGATTACAGTACAGTAATGTGTAGGTTTAACTAGAGTAGAGTAGATTACAGTACAGTAATGTGTAGGTCTAACTAGAGTAGAGTAGATTACAGTACAGTAATGTGTAGGTCTAACTAGAGTATAGAGTAGATTACAGTACAGTAATGTGTAGGCCTAACTAGAGTAGAGTAGATTACAGTACAGTAATGTGTAGGTCTAACTAGAGTATAGAGTAGATTACAGTACAGTGTAATGTGTAGGTTTAACTAGAGTAGAGTAGATTACAGTACAGTAATGTGTAGGTCTAACTAGAGTAGAGTAGATTACAGTACAGTAATGTGTAGGTCTAACTAGAGTATAGAGTAGATTACAGTACAGTAATGTGTAGGCCTAACTAGAGTAGAGTAGATTACAGTACAGTAATGTGTAGGTCTAACTAGAGTAGAGTAGATTACAGTACAGTAATGTGTAGGTCTAACTAGAGTAGAGTAGATTACAGTACAGTAATGTGTAGGCCTAACTAGAGTAGAGTAGATTACAGTACAGTAATGTGTAGGTCTAACTAGAGTATATAGTAGATTACAGTACAGTAATGTGTAGGTTTAACTAGAGTATAGAGTAGATTACAGTACAGTAATGTGTAGGTCTAACTAGAGTAGAGTAGATTACAGTACAGTAATGTGTAGGTCTAACTAGAGTAGAGTAGATTACAGTACAGTAATGTGTAGGTCTAACTAGAGTAGAGTAGATTACAGTACAGTAATGTGTAGGTCTAACTAGAGTAGAGTAGATTACAGTACAGTAATGTGTAGGTTTAACTAGAGTAGAGTAGATTACAGTACAGTAATGTGTAGGTCTAACTAGAGTAGAGTAGATTACAGTACAGTAATGTGTAGGTCTAACTAGAGTAGAGTAGATTACAGTACAGTAATGTGTAGGTCTAACTAGAGTAGAGTAGATTACAGTACAGTAATGTGTAGGCCTAACTAGAGTAGAGTAGATTACAGTACAGTAATGTGTAGGCCTAACTAGAGTAGAGTAGATTACAGTACAGTACAGTAATGTGTAGGTCTAACTAGAGTAGAGTAGATTACAGTACAGTAATGTGTAGGCCTAACTAGAGTAGAGTAGATTACAGTACAGTAATGTGTAGGTATAACTAGAGTAGAGTAGATTACAGTACAGTAATGTGTAGGTTTAACTAGAGTAGAGTAGATTACAGTACAGTAATGTGTAGGTCTAACTAGAGTAGAGTAGATTACAGTACAGTAATGTGTAGGTCTAACTAGAGTAGAGTAGATTACAGTACAGTAATGTGTAGGTCTAACTAGAGTAGAGTAGATTACAGTACAGTAATGTGTAGGTCTAACTAGAGTAGAGTAGATTACAGTACAGTAATGTGTAGGTCTAACTAGAGTAGAGTAGATTACAGTACAGTAATGTGTAGGTCTAACTAGAGTAGAGTAGATTACAGTACAGTAATGTGTAGGTCTAACTAGAGTAGAGTAGATTACAGTACAGTAATGTGTAGGTCTAACTAGAGTAGAGTAGATTACAGTACAGTAATGTGTAGGCCTAACTAGAGTAGAGTAGATTACAGTACAGTAATGTGTAGGTTTAACTAGAGTAGAGTAGATTACAGTACAGTAATGTGTAGGTTTAACTAGAGTATAGAGTAGATTACAGTACAGTAATGTGTAGGTTTAACTAGAGTAGAGTAGAGTAGATTACAGTACAGTAATGTGTAGGTTTAACTAGAGTAGAGTAGATTACAGTACAGTAATGTGTAGGTTTAACTAGAGTAGAGTAGATTACAGTACAGTAATGTGTAGGTTTAACTAGAGTAGAGTAGATTACAGTACAGTAATGTGTAGGTTTAACTAGAGTAGAGTAGATAACAGTACAGTAATGTGTAGGTTTAACTAGAGTAGAGTAGATTACAGTACAGTAATGTGTAGGTTTAACTAGAGTATAGAGTAGATTACAGTAGAGTAATGTGTAGGTTTAACTAGAGTATAGAGTAGATTACAGTACAGTAATGTGTAGGTTTAACTAGAGTAGAGTAGATTACAGTACAGTAATGTGTAGGTTTAACTAGAGTAGAGTAGATTACAGTACAGTAATGTGTAGGTTTAACTAGAGTAGAGTAGATTACAGTACAGTAATGTGTAGGTTTAACTAGAGTAGAGTAGATTACAGTACAGTAATGTGTAGGTCTAACTAGAGTATAGAGTAGATTACAGTACAGTAATGTGTAGGTCTAACTAGAGTATAGAGTAGATTACAGTACAGTAATGTGTAGGTTTAACTAGAGTATAGAGTAGATTACAGTACAGTAATGTGTAGGTTTAACTAGAGTATAGAGTAGATTACAGTACAGTACAGTAATGTGTAGGTCTAACTAGAGTAGAGTAGATTACAGTACAGTAATGTGTAGGTCTAACTAGAGTAGAGTAGATTACAGTACAGTAATGTGTAGGTCTAACTAGAGTAGAGTAGATTACAGTACAGTAATGTGTAGGTCTAACTAGAGTAGAGTAGATTACAGTACAGTAATGTGTAGGTCTAACTAGAGTAGAGTAGATTACAGTACAGTAATGTGTAGGTCTAACTAGAGTAGAGTAGATTACAGTACAGTAATGTGTAGGTCTAACTAGAGTAGATTACAGTACAGTAATGTGTAGGTTTAACTAGAGTATAGTAGATTACAGTACAGTAATGTGTAGGTTTAACTAGAGTAGAGTAGATTACAGTACAGTAATGTGTAGGTCTAACTAGAGTAGAGTAGATTACAGTACAGTAATGTGTAGGTTTAACTAGAGTAGAGTAGATTACAGTACAGTAATGTGTAGGTCTAACTAGAGTAGAGTAGATTACAGTACAGTAATGTGTAGGTCTAACTAGAGTAGAGTAGATTACAGTACAGTAATGTGTAGGTCTAACTAGAGTAGAGTAGATTACAGTACAGTAATGTGTAGGTTTAACTAGAGTAGAGTAGATTACAGTACAGTAATGTGTAGGTTTAACTAGAGTAGATTACAGTACAGTACAGTAATGTGTAGGTTTAACTAGAGTAGAGTAGATTACAGTACAGTAATGTGTAGGTCTAACTAGAGTAGAGTAGATTACAGTACAGTAATGTGTAGGTCTAACTAGAGTATAGAGTAGATTACAGTACAGTAATGTGTAGGTCTAACTAGAGTAGAGTAGATTACAGTACAGTAATGTGTAGGTCTAACTAGAGTAGAGTAGATTACAGTACAGTAATGTGTAGGTCTAACTAGAGTAGAGTAGATTACAGTACAGTAATGTGTAGGTCTAACTAGAGTAGAGTAGATTACAGTACAATAATGTGTAGGTCTAACTAGAGTAGAGTAGATTACAGTACAGTAATGTGTAGGTCTAACTAGAGTAGAGTAGATTACAGTACAGTAATGTGTAGGTCTAACTAGAGTAGAGTAGATTACAGTACAGTAATGTGTAGGTTTAACTAGAGTAGAGTAGATTACAGTACAGTAATGTGTAGGTCTAACTAGAGTAGAGTAGATTACAGTACAGTAATGTGTAGGTTTAACTAGAGTAGAGTAGATTACAGTACAGTAATGTGTAGGTTTAACTAGAGTATAGAGTAGATTACAGTACAGTAATGTGTAGGTTTAACTAGAGTAGAGTAGATTACAGTACAGTAATGTGTAGGTTTAACTAGAGTATAGAGTAGATTACAGTACAGTAATGTGTAGGTCTAACTAGAGTAGAGTAGATTACAGTACAGTAATGTGTAGGTTTAACTAGAGTAGAGTAGATTACAGTACAGTAATGTGTAGGTCTAACTAGAGTAGAGTAGATTACAGTACAGTAATGTGTAGGTTTAACTAGAGTAGAGTAGATTACAGTACAGTAATGTGTAGGTTTAACTAGAGTAGAGTAGATTACAGTACAGTAATGTGTAGGTTTAACTAGAGTAGAGTAGATTACAGTACAGTAATGTGTAGGTTTAACTAGAGTAGAGTAGATTACAGTACAGTAATGTGTAGGTTTAACTAGAGTATAGAGTAGATTACAGTACAGTAATGTGTAGGTTTAACTAGAGTAGAGTAGATTACAGTACAGTAATGTGTAGGTTTAACTAGAGTAGAGTAGATTACAGTACAGTAATGTGTAGGTTTAACTAGAGTAGAGTAGATTACAGTACAGTAATGTGTAGGTTTAACTAGAGTAGAGTAGATTACAGTACAGTAATGTGTAGGTTTAACTAGAGTATAGAGTAGATTACAGTACAGTAATGTGTAGGTTTAACTAGAGTAGAGTAGATTACAGTACAGTAATGTGTAGGTTTAACTAGAGTATAGAGTAGATTACAGTACAGTAATGTGTAGGTCTAACTAGAGTAGAGTAGATTACAGTACAGTAATGTGTAGGTTTAACTAGAGTAGAGTAGATTACAGTACAGTAATGTGTAGGTTTAACTAGAGTAGAGTAGATTACAGTACAGTAATGTGTAGGTTTAACTAGAGTAGAGTAGATTACAGTACAGTAATGTGTAGGTTTAACTAGAGTATAGAGTAGATTACAGTACAGTAATGTGTAGGTCTAACTAGAGTAGAGTAGATTACAGTACAGTAATGTGTAGGTTTAACTAGAGTAGAGTAGATTACAGTACAGTAATGTGTAGGTTTAACTAGAGTAGAGTAGATTACAGTACAGTCATGTGTAGGTTTAACTAGAGTATAGAGTAGATTACAGTACAGTAATGTGTAGGTTTAACTAGAGTAGAGTAGATTACAGTACAGTAATGTGTAGGTTTAACTAGAGTAGAGTAGATTACAGTACAGTAATGTGTAGGTTTAACTAGAGTAGAGTAGATTACAGTACAGTAATGTGTAGGTTTAACTAGAGTAGAGTAGATTACAGTACAGTAATGTGTAGGTTTAACTAGAGTAGAGTAGATTACAGTACAGTAATGTGTAGGTTTAACTAGAGTATAGAGTAGATTACAGTACAGTAATGTGTAGGTTTAACTAGAGTAGAGTAGATTACAGTACAGTAATGTGTAGGTTTAACTAGAGTATAGAGTAGATTACAGTACAGTAATGTGTAGGTCTAACTAGAGTAGAGTAGATTACAGTACAGTAATGTGTAGGTTTAACTAGAGTAGAGTAGATTACAGTACAGTAATGTGTAGGTCTAACTAGAGTAGAGTAGATTACAGTACAGTAATGTGTAGGTCTAACTAGAGTAGAGTAGATTACAGTACAGTAATGTGTAGGTCTAACTAGAGTAGAGTAGATTACAGTACAGTACAGTAATGTGTAGGTCTAACTAGAGTAGAGTAGATTACAGTACAGTAATGTGTAGGTTTAACTAGAGTAGAGTAGATTACAGTACAGTAATGTGTAGGTCTAACTAGAGTAGAGTAGATTACAGTACAGTAATGTGTAGGTCTAACTAGAGTAGAGTAGATTACAGTACAGTAATGTGTAGGCCTAACTAGAGTAGAGTAGATTACAGTACAGTAATGTGTAGGTCTAACTAGAGTAGAGTAGATTGCAGTACAGTAATGTGTAGGTCTAACTAGAGTAGAGTAGATTACAGTACAGTAATGTGTAGGTCTAACTAGAGTAGAGTAGATTACAGTACATTAATGTGTAGGCCTAACTAGAGTAGAGTAGATTACAGTACAGTAATGTGTAGGCCTAACTAGAGTAGAGTAGATTACAGTACAGTAATGTGTAGGTCTAACTAGAGTAGAGTAGATTACAGTACAGTAATGTGTAGGTCTAACTAGAGTAGAGTAGATTACAGTACAGTACAGTAATGTGTAGGTTTAACTAGAGTAGAGTAGATTACAGTACAGTAATGTGTAGGTCTAACTAGAGTAGAGTAGATTACAGTACAGTAATGTGTAGGTCTAACTAGAGTAGAGTAGATTACAGTACAGTAATGTGTAGGTTTAACTAGAGTAGAGTAGATTACAGTACAGTAATGTGTAGGTCTAACTAGAGTAGAGTAGATTACAGTACAGTAATGTGTAGGTTTAACTAGAGTAGAGTAGATTACAGTACAGTAATGTGTAGGTCTAACTAGAGTAGAGTAGATTACAGTACAGTGTAATGTGTAGGCCTAACTAGAGTAGAGTAGATTACAGTACAGTAATGTGTAGGTTTAACTAGAGTAGAGTAGATTACAGTACAGTAATGTGTAGGTCTAACTAGAGTAGAGTAGATTACAGTACAGTAATGTGTAGGTCTAACTAGAGTAGAGTAGATTACAGTACAGTAATGTGTAGGTTTAACTAGAGTAGAGTAGATTACAGTACAGTAATGTGTAGGTCTAACTAGAGTAGAGTAGATTACAGTACAGTAATGTGTAGGCCTAACTAGAGTAGAGTAGATTACAGTACAGTAATGTGTAGGTCTAACTAGAGTAGAGTAGATTACAGTACAGTAATGTGTAGGTCTAACTAGAGTAGAGTAGATTACAGTACAGTAATGTGTAGGTCTAACTAGAGTATAGAGTAGATTACAGTACAGTAATGTGTAGGTTTAACTAGAGTAGAGTAGATTACAGTACAGTAATGTGTAGGTCTAACTAGAGTAGAGTAGATTACAGTACAGTAATGTGTAGGTCTAACTAGAGTATAGAGTAGATTACAGTACAGTAATGTGTAGGTTTAACTAGAGTAGAGTAGATTACAGTACAGTAATGTGTAGGTCTAACTAGAGTAGAGTAGATTACAGTACAGTAATGTGTAGGTCTAACTAGAGTATAGAGTAGATTACAGTACAGTAATGTGTAGGTTTAACTAGAGTATAGAGTAGATTACAGTATAGTAATGTGTAGGTCTAACTAGAGTATAGAGTAGATTACAGTACAGTAATGTGTAGGTCTAACTAGAGTAGAGTAGATTACAGTACAGTAATGTGTAGGTCTAACTAGAGTAGAGTAGATTACAGTACAGTAATGTGTAGGCCTAACTAGAGTAGAGTAGATTACAGTACAGTACAGTAATGTGTAGGTTTAACTAGAGTAGAGTAGATTACAGTACAGTAATGTGTAGGTCTAACTAGAGTAGAGTAGATTACAGTACAGTAATGTGTAGGTCTAACTAGAGTAGAGTAGATTACAGTACAGTAATTTGTAGGTCTAACTAGAGTAGAGTAGATTACAGTACAGTAATGTGTAGGTTTAACTAGAGTAGAGTAGATTACAGTACAGTAATGTGTAGGCCTAACTAGAGTAGAGTAGATTACAGTACAGTAATGTGTAGGTCTAACTAGAGTAGAGTAGATTACAGTACAGTACAGTAATGTGTAGGTCTAACTAGAATAGAGTAGATTACAGTACAGTAATGTGTAGGTTTAACTAGAGTAGAGTAGATTACAGTACAGTAATGTGTAGGTTTAACTAGAGTATAGAGTAGATTACAGTACAGTGTAATGTGTAGGTTTAACTAGAGTAGAGTAGATTACAGTACAGTAATGTGTAGGTCTAACTAGAATAGAGTAGATTACAGTACAGTAATGTGTAGGTCTAACTAGAGTATAGAGTAGATTACAGTACAGTAATGTGTAGGTCTAACTAGAGTAGAGTAGATTACAGTACAGTAATGTGTAGGCCTAACTAGAGTAGAGTAGATTACAGTACAGTAATGTGTAGGTCTAACTAGAGTAGAGTAGATTACAGTACAGTAATGTGTAGGTCTAACTAGAGTAGAGTAGATTACAGTACAGTAATGTGTAGGTCTAACTAGAGTAGAGTAGATTACAGTACAGTAATGTGTAGGTTTAACTAGAGTAGAGTAGATTACAGTACAGTAATGTGTAGGCTCTGAACTTCATAAAAGTCAGACAAAGCTTTCCAAAAGCTCAAACAGTGAACTCCAAGCCCACGTGGTTGAACTAAAAATTCAAAGAAACAGACTAAGAAATGACGTAAACATCATGATCAAAACCGCAAAAAGAAATTTCATCAACGACAAAACTGAGGAAAACAAAAACAAACCCTGCGAACTTTGGAAATTACTCAATAATCAACTAGGCTGCAGTAAAAAACTTAAAACCAGATTCTCAAACATAAACATAAAGACGGACAACACGCTCATCACAGACAAGCTGGATGTAGCCAATTACTTAAACATCTTCTTCACAAACATAGCCACAACACTGGTAAACAAACTACCCTCCCACTCATGGACACATAGAACACATAGTAGCATACTACAAAAACCTAGGGGTCCACAAAGACGACTTCAAAATTGAAATGGTAACAACCGATGAGGTACTCAAAAAGATTGAGCGCCCTCCAACCTAACAAGGCCACTGGCCATGACAACATCCCCTCCAAATTCCTCAGAGACGCAGCAGCCGCCATCACCCCAGTCATCACACACATAATAAACCTCTCTATAAAACAGGGACACGTCCCCAAGGACTTCAAAATTGCGAGAGTGACCCCTCTGCACAAAAAGGGCAGCAAATTAGACCCAGGCAACTACCGCCCTGTTTCTATTCTTACCTCCATCTCGAAAGTCATGGAGAAAATAGTCTACGAACAGGTCGAAAAGTACCTGGCGGAAAAAAATCGAATCTTCGAATTCCAATCTGGCTTCAGAACGTCCCACTCCACTGACACATGCCTCCTCCATTTGAACGACCACATCAAACAAGAGGTGGACGTGGGCAAATACTGCGGCATGGTCATGCTGGACCTACAAAAGGCCTTCGACACTGTCAATCACTCCATTCTGATTGACAAGCTAAAAGCAATAGGTTTTGATAGCTTATCAGTGAGCTGGATGCAATCCTACCTGGAGGGGAGAGAACAGATGGTAGAGGTAAACGGTACTCTACCCCCCCCCCTCACAGTGAGCCGTGGTGTTCCACAAGGAAGCATACTAGGACCGCTACTCTTCCTAATTTATGCAAATTACATGTCGTCAGCCTGTGACTGCAACTTGTTCCTGTTTGCGGACGACTCAGCCCTGCTGGTCTCTGACAAGAACAAGTTGCAGGTTGAAAAAACCCTCAGCTCGGAACTAGGCAAAATCTGCATATGGCTCGCTGATAACAAACTATCATTACACATGGGCAAAACAGAGTCTGTAACTGAGGGGTACAATTCCCTGACTGTATTGATAAGTATGGTATCATTAAACCACTACCGCTTTATGTACTTTAATTACTGGCCATACAGTACACGATATATGAATATGATGAACACTTCCCACAATGAAATCGGTTCCAGTCAAAGGTATTAATCAAGTATTTAATGGAGCAAAAGGTACATAGGATACTTTACATTATTCTTTGAATGCACTTGTAAGGCAAAGGAGTATGCGTAGGCAAATCAATAACGAATGTCCATTCTCTGGTTACGCAGGAGGTAATTATACAACCTGAATCTTAGGGAATTATATCTATGGTGCACTAGTAATAGCGGGAGATACTGGAAGGGGTTCCCACTGGTTGTAAGCCAGCAGGGGGGGTAGAAGATCTGTCGGTAGTAGGACGTCTGGTCAACGATGACTAGGGAGACTTCAGGTACAGAAGCCGGTGCAGTAGCCTCTTGATCCACAGACGAATACAGCTTGGTTCTCTTGTAGACTGTAGCTCCACAGGGAAGAAAGCTAGTCGACCTCAGGCTCTCTGGGCGCCGACTCGACTTGACTCCTCTCGGGGTAAATCCAACACGTGCAGGCGTCGGCGATTATCCGCTCCATAAATCACAGGACCAAAGCAAATATATTCCAGCCGCAAAGGGCTATGTAGTCGTCGGGTAGATTAATCCAGTGTACATGTCCATACGGCTCTCGCCTAGGTCTCCTCGGGTGAAAGCGCCATGCGGTCGGCCCAGCCTGGATAAGAACTCTAGCTAATACGAGAAAGCGTTGGAGATGCTGGTCACTGTAGAATTCTAACCGCACGATACACTATACACAAATAGACTATTAAAGACTCAATAGAAATATGTCGCACTCGACAGTATAGCGCCAAACTCTGACAATTCAGTTACTAATTCGCACGCGGTCTCGATGCTCTATTCTGAGGCCAAACAGGCCATACTTCACCGCACGTTGTATCGTGGGTGAGGCTTCAACTTATCGGTAACATACTAAATGGACGAAGGGTACGGAGGTAAGGGGCTAAGGGGCTTCTACATTCACCTGCGCCGTATTTATACGCACGGTACACAAACTAGTTCCACTCTCATTTCTGTCGCGTATCCCTGGGCAAGGGCGGGCATGTCCAGACACATCTTGACGGTGACTTTGAACCTGGCTCCGGAGGCCGGTCCCTGGCGCCGGTGGACCGCTGTCCAATAGGAGAATGAACTATTATGGTCTGGGCTAAAGGGATATTCCGTGTATATGTACAAGGAATATACAGGGGATATCAAACGATATACAAATACTATGCAATATATATCAATAAATAAATATATATATTCGGTTTAATCTGATCCTTTGTAACAGCCGCCCCCTAATTAGTCCCACCTAATTAGCTAAGCAGAGACAGATTAACCGCACTGTCCACTACTCAATGTCTGCTGTGAGGGGTCTGTCAGTTCACAAAGTCATGGGGTCATGGTCGTCATCGATGGTATCGGGGAGCCTTGGCAGTTCTATTAGCCTCGCCAAGGGTCGGGTGTAGGTCCGCCCTTGGACGAGCACTTCGGCTGCTCGGACCTTTCCGTCGGCACCGGTGATCACTTTGCTTACGCGGCCGGCCGGCCACATAGCTCGGGGTAGTGACTGGTCGATAATCATGACGACTGTTCCTTCTGTCAAATTGTCTCTCTCTTTCACCCATTTCTGGCGGGTCTGTAGAGACGGTAGGTAGTGGAGTAGGAAGCTGTTCCAAAACTTGTCAGCCAGTACTTGACTGTACCTCCACATTCTTCGGCCGTTCGCTTCTTCAGGCCTGTACATTGTCTGTGGTAGCGCAGGGTCCAGCCGCGCCATCAAGAGTGTGTTGGGGGTGACTGGGTCGACATCTGCTACATCACTTGAGACGTAACCGAGGGGCTTTGAGTTCAATACTCCCTCGATCTCCGTGAGGACTGTCATTAGGACTTCTTCCGCCACGGTCTGGGCCCCAAGCACGGCGTACAGGGCTGTCTTTATTGAACGTACTTCTCGTTCCCAAGTTCCACCGAAGTGAGGTGCGTTCGGGGGATTAAACTGGAAGTCAATCTGGTATGGAGCGAGGTGGGTCTTAAGTTCTGGGCCCATAGCTTGGAAGCTCTCTCTCAGCTCTCTTTCTCCGCCTTTGAAGTTTGTCCCGTGATCAGACAACAATATAGACGGTTTTCCTTTCCGCGATGTGAATCTTCGGAAGGCCATAAGGAATGAGTCTGTGCTCATGGTTGGAAGGAGTTCTATATGCATCGCTCGGGTGGTCATGCATTTGAATACAATACCCCACCGCTTCTCGGTTCCTCTTCCTTTCTTTATATACAGCGGGCCGAAACAGTCCATACCGGTGGAGTGAAAGGGCTTGTCGCCGAGTCGGAGGCGACAGGGAGGTAGGTCAGCCATCCGGGGTATACTGGGCTGCGCTCGCCACTTACGACAGTCTAGACAGGTTCGCTGGAAGCACCGCACTGCTTCTCTCCCTTGCAGTATCCAATAACGACGTCTGATCTCCGCGAAGACTCTTTCTGCCCCGGCGTGATGCACATCCTCGTCGTATTTCTTTATGATCAGCTCTGTGACCTTGTGTCGGCTGTTTAAGACTATCGGGTACTTGACGTCATCCGGTAAGTCTGGAGCTCTCCGCAGACGACCACCCACTCTGATGAGACCATGGGCGTCGCTCTCGGGGGCTAGGTGGAGCAGTCTGCTGTCTGATGGGACGGGCTTTGCTCCCTGTAGACAGTCTAGCTCATCGGGGAACGAGTCTCTCTGGGCTCGTTGTAGTAGAAGAAGTTCTGCTTCTTCGTAGTCAGCTGCTGTAATGTCAGTAGTGAGCTGAACCTCTGGGTGGTGCCACAGGAATGTCTTTAGCTGCGCACTTTCTAGGGTGAGGCAATCGTCTATGTCGGGGTCTGTGGAGACGAGTGTGTTCAATCCACAGAACATAGATTTCTTGTTTTCTGCCTCCTCTTTACTCGCTTCCCGTGGGGTGGGTGTAGGCCACTCTTCTTCCGGGAGCTTGAGGAACTCTGGCCCGTCACTGTATAGGTTGTGACGGGTGAGGTCATCCAGGGACATTCCCCGGGTGATGTCGTCAGCTGGGTTGTGTTTTGTGTCCACATACCTCCAGCTTGCTACTTCTGTTAAATCTTGAATCTCTGTGACTCTGACTCCCACGAAGACCTTGTATCTGCACGAATCAGACCGGATCCATGTGAGTACTGTCGTGGAGTCTGACCACAAGATTGTTCTTTGCACCGGAATGGTGAGTTCACGTTGGATTAAGGTGGCGAGTTGCGCTCCTGCTAGGGCTGCGCAGAGCTCTAGACGCGGGATAGATTGTTGCTTTCGTGGGGCTATTCTTGAGCGGGCCAGGATGAAGGCAGTATGTATTTCTCCTCCCTCCTCTCGGGCACGCAAGTAGGCCACCGAACCGTAGGCTACTTCGGAGGCGTCGCTGAAGACGTGCAGGTCCATCTGGCACGTCTCCGGCCTCACTGTGGGTGGGAAGTAGCTGCGGCGTATGTTAACACCTGGGAGTGAGCTGAGTTCCGTCTCCCACTCTCTCCATGTGGATGCAAGGTGTTCGGGTATGGGGTCGTCCCAGCCCTGGTCCTTGTCCCATAACGCTCTTACGATCATCTTTGCCCTGGTGGTGTAAGGTAGAATACATCCCAACGGGTCATATTGTCTGGCGAGTGTTCTGTATACACTCCGTCTGGTGGTCGGTAGTGCAGTCGACCTTCCCTGCTCCTTGGTCGGGGGTGTGTGTTTATAATGGAGCGAGTCTGTTTTGAAGCGCCAGACTAGTCCTAATGTCATTTCTTGGGCTTCTCCTGGGATGGTCGCCATCCAGGTCTCGCTGCTCGCTGCCTTGTCCTCGGGGGAGAGGCTGCGCAATACTTGTGGGTCGCTGCTGGCCCACTGCCTGAGATCAAAGCCGCCTTTGATCAGGGAGGCACGGAGCTTGAGTAGAAGGGCCTCGGCTTCTTCTGGCGTCGAGACGCTTTGCAGACAGTTGTCCATGTAGAAACTATTTTCTACACTTTTTCGGACCTCTTCATCAGCTGCTGGGTCCTCTGCGACGTGTTTCTGCAGTGCAAACGTAGCACAGCATGGGCTGCATGTGGTTCCGAAAGGGAGGACTTCCCATTGATAGATGGCTGGTTGCTCATCCCCGATCCTCTCTCTCCATAGGAACCGCAGCAGGGGCTTGTCCTCCTCCACTAGTCTCACCTGCAGGAACATCCCTTTGATGTCGCCGCTGATGGCCACCTTGTCCTGGCGGAAACGTAGTAACACGCCTAGTAGGGAGGGGCCTACTAGAGTGTTGGGCCGGGCAAGAGCTCTTTATTCAGATTTTGTGATCCGATCTGGTAGCTGCAGTTGAACACAATACGATCCTTGCCGTTGTGGTGGACTTTGTGGTGCGGCACGTACCATGATTCGGTCGTCTGATCGGCCTCTTTAATGTCAATTTTCTTTATATGTCCCGCTGTGATTAGCTTGTTAATCTCAGCGCGGTACACAGTCTCTTGAGCGGGGTCTCTGGCTAGGCGCCGCTCTGTGTTCAATAGATACCGCTCCGTCGCTTCTTTTGGGGCGTGGAAGGTGGGCATACCCTCTCGCCTCAAGAGTGGAGTTGCGTATCTCATCACTCCGTTGACTTTGACTCTCTTTGTCCCTTGCTCGAGGAGTGCTATGGCGTAAATGTCTTCCTTGGAACGAATGTCTTTCTTTTCGTTCTTAAAGGGCATTGTCTCTAGTGTCCATAGCCTCTCGACATGCTGTAGGAGGGTGGTGTCTTCTTCTGTCACTCTGGAGTGGAGGCAGCTAGTGGCTGCTGTTCGGTTAAGAGACTTAGCGAGGGGGCCTTGTAATGTCCATCCTAGGCGGGTCTCGACTGCTGCAGGACAGCCTCTGGGCCCTGTGTGGACCCGGTCTATCGGGACTATGAGGTCTGCATGGTCGGAGCCTATCAGCAGGGTCGGGGTGGCACCGTCTATGAGCGGGATAGGTAGTTGACGCAGGTGCACATATTTATCCATCAGCTTGGCGATGGGGTAGGTGTACTGCGACAGGCCTATTTCTTGGCTGGTGAAAGCATTAGTAATCCTATACCGTCTCTCTGGCTGCCCGCTTGCTGCGATAGTGAAGGAGACATTCTCGCCCTTTATCGTCTTTAGATCTCTTCTTATTGTCCGAATCGTCATCTGGTTTTCGCTCCCCCGCAGCCCCAGCTGGGCCGCAGCGGATGCGAGGAGAAGGGTCTTCTCTGACCCGTCGTCAAGGACGGCGTAAGTGTCCATGACCTTGTCTTGGTAACTCAGTGTTACGCGGACCACCTTTAAGAGCACTCGGGCGCCCCCGCTGCTGGCGGGGTCAATGTACATAACACTTGCCTTTGTGCTGCTTGAGGGTGCAGGCTTTCTTCTGTTACTGTCGTGTAGGACATCTAGGTGGGCTCCGTCACACCGACTACACCTCTTCTTTAAGCGGCACTCGGCTGCCATGTGACTGCGCGCACATCGGTAACAGCGTCGGTTGGACTTTATCCATTGACCCACTTCATCGGCGGTCATCTTCTTGAATGTGTCACATTGTGACAACCAGTGTTCTTTCTCGCAGTACGGGCACACCATCTTCCACTTCTCTTTCATCGAGGGGGTACTGTGGTTCTTGCTACTCGGTACTGGTTCTGATTGGTGCATGACGGTCACCAATCTTCGGCCATCGTTTGCTCTCCTAGGTCCCTCTCTGGAGCTTGGGGTGCTCCGCATGAACGTATCCAACCGTAGGCTGTTGACTTCTCTCGCTAGGAAGTCGGCTAGGTCTAGGAGGGATGGCTCGGGACCGTTAGGATCACGGTGGTCTCTTTGCCGCCTGAAGCGCTCTTGTCGGGCGGGCGGAAGCTTCTCTAAAATCCTCTCGACATTAGAGTTTGCGTACAGTTCGTGCATACCCTTTTCTCTTTGCGCCCCCAGCATCCCTACCAGGGATTGTACCTTGATAGACAGGTCATCTAGTGAGCGATTGTCTGTGGCTGGGGGTAGGCGATCAATATGCCTTATCTCTTGTATTACGTAATCCCATATACGTCCATATCTTTGGTCGAGTGCTGCTAGAGCCGCTGTGTATGGGGTAGTAGAGGTGGCATAGGCCAGCGCTATATTGTGCGCTCGGGGCACCTTGAGGTGCTTCAGTAGGATAGCATACTTGTACGGTTCGTCAGTTACATCGGACATCATTGTCTCCAGGCACATTCGTAGCTCGGTGTACTGTGCTCTGTTCTCGTGGGTGAAGTCCGGAAACGTCGGTGTGCCAATGTATGATGCCATGGATGGCTGGCACATCGGTGAGCGTTGGAAGAGAGGCCTCCTAGGCGAGTCTCCTCTTACGCCTCTTGGTGGGCTGGTACCTGCTGGGTACCATGGCCCGCGTATCCAGGTGCTATTCCTTGGGGCTGGTCGTGCGTCAAGCTCACCCGTGAATTGAGTCGGGGGTCTGTAGCGCAGAGCCGCGGGGGTAGAGCCTGGGCTGTACTGGACCTCCTGGTCCTGTGGAGTTCTGTGCTGCTGTCGGGCTTGACTCTCCTCCTCTCCCTCTTCTTCTTGCTCTGGCAGGTCCTCTAGATCCTGTAGTCGTCTATTTAGCCTCTCCGCGGTGTAGACCGTTTCTTCCTTGTAGCTGGTCCTCGCGTGGACCGGTCGGGGAAGGAGTTCGGAGGGGGGTATAGGCTCTCTCTGGTGGTCGGGCTCAGGGTCGTTTGATCGGGTAGGGGAGGGTGCCCTTGACCCGTGTCTTGACGAAGCCCTGGAACCCCGTGCGGAGGGAGGGGGTGTCGCCCTGGCGATCAGCTGCTCCATTATCTGCGCTTGTAATCGGTCGCGCTCGGCTTCACGCTTGGTGAGAGCGATGTCGCGCTCTGCTTCTCTTTGGGCACCGGCAGCGGCGCGCTGGGCTTCGGCGGCGGCGCGCTCTGCTTCGGCGGCGGCGCGCTCTGCTTCGGCCCGGTCTCTTACCATATTCTCTTCCGTCTGAAGGCGTCTAATCTCTAGACGTATACGATCTTCGTCGCTCCGTTGCTGCGCTTGAATGCGTTCTCTTTCCATGGAAGAATGTTCGCGCTCGCTAAGCATCTGTGCTTGGAGTCGATCGCGCTCTGCTTGGAGTCGATCGCGCTCTGTAGAGGCTGCTAGGCTGGCGAGGAATGCCTGTGCCAGCATCTTGTCCGCCCCGCTGGGGGAAGACGCTGGTTGAGGTGATCCGCTCCCGGCAGTACTCGTTGGAGATCTGCTCTCCTGTGGCGAGTCCTGGAGATCCATCTCCGGGGTCTCTTCTTCTTGTAGCGGGTAGAGTTCCGTCCCTGGAGAGCCGTCTTTATCCTGGAGCTCTCCGGGGACTACTTCTTCGGTCTTGGCGGGGGGTAGAGTCGTGTCAGGTCCCTCCTGGTCCCTACCGTGAGCTTGGTCAGTTACATTAGAACCCACTAGGGCCTCTATTGGCGGGTTAACCTGGGCGATAGGGTCGGACATAATTTTACTATCTACTTTTTCCGCGTTTACCGTCTGTAGAAGGCTAGGTAGTATACTGGCAACGTAATCCTCTAAGTACTGAGGTGTCTGCCGTCTACGCTGCGGGCGATCTACTTTAGGAGAACCGTTTTGTGGAGTGTTCATCATAGGCCATGTCAATATTAATACCACTATATTAATATTACACTAGTTACCCTCCGGCTCGAAGGACCAATTGTAACTGAGGGGTACAATTCCCTGACTGTATTGATAAGTATGGTATCATTAAACCACTACCGCTTTATGTACTTTAATTACTGGCCATACAGTACACGATATATGAATATGATGAACACTTCCCACAATGAAATCGGTTCCAGTCAAAGGTATTAATCAAGTATTTAATGGAGCAAAAGGTACATAGGATACTTTACATTATTCTTTGAATGCACTTGTAAGGCAAAGGAGTATGCGTAGGCAAATCAATAACGAATGTCCATTCTCTGGTTACGCAGGAGGTAATTATACAACCTGAATCTTAGGGAATTATATCTATGGTGCACTAGTAATAGCGGGAGATACTGGAAGGGGTTCCCACTGGTTGTAAGCCAGCAGGGGGGGTAGAAGATCTGTCGGTAGTAGGACGTCTGGTCAACGATGACTAGGGAGACTTCAGGTACAGAAGCCGGTGCAGTAGCCTCTTGATCCACAGACGAATACAGCTTGGTTCTCTTGTAGACTGTAGCTCCACAGGGAAGAAAGCTAGTCGACCTCAGGCTCTCTGGGCGCCGACTCGACTTGACTCCTCTCGGGGTAAATCCAACACGTGCAGGCGTCGGCGATTATCCGCTCCATAAATCACAGGACCAAAGCAAATATATTCCAGCCGCAAAGGGCTATGTAGTCGTCGGGTAGATTAATCCAGTGTACATGTCCATACGGCTCTCGCCTAGGTCTCCTCGGGTGAAAGCGCCATGCGGTCGGCCCAGCCTGGATAAGAACTCTAGCTAATACGAGAAAGCGTTGGAGATGCTGGTCACTGTAGAATTCTAACCGCACGATACACTATACACAAATAGACTATTAAAGACTCAATAGAAATATGTCGCACTCGACGGTATAGCGCCAAACTCTGACAATTCAGTTACTAATTCGCACGCGGTCTCGATGCTCTATTCTGAGGCCAAACAGGCCATACTTCACCGCACGTTGTATCGTGGGTGAGGCTTCAACTTATCGGTAACATACTAAATGGACGAAGGGTACGGAGGTAAGGGGCTAACGGGCTTCTACATTCACCTGCGCCGTATTTATACGCACGGTACACAAACTAGTTCCACTCTCATTTCTGTCGCGTATCCCTGGGCAAGGGCGGGCATGTCCAGACACATCTTGACGGTGACTTTGAACCTGGCTCCGGAGGCCGGTCCCTGGCGCCGGTGGACCGCTGTCCAATAGGAGAATGAACTATTATGGTCTGGGCTAAAGGGATATTCCGTGTATATGTACAAGGAATATACAGGGGATATCAAACGATATACAAATACTATGCAATATATATCAATAAATAAATATATATATTCGGTTTAATCTGATCCTTTGTAACAGAGTCCATTCTCTTTGGTTCAAATAACAAACTCAGCAAGACCGACGGCTTCTCAGTTGCAGTGGGTGACAATATTGTCACAAGGAAAGACGAAATTACCTACCTGGGTTCCATCCTAGAGGCAAATCTTTCCTGTGACAAAATGGCATCCAATGTAATAAAAAAAAGTCAACCAACGAACTAGATTCTTGTACCGGATCTCCTCTCTGGTAAACAAGAATACACTGAAGACTCTGGCAGGAGCACTCATTCAAGGGTACTACGACTATGCGTGCACCTCATGGTACCAAAGCACCTCAAAGGCGCTTAAAACAAAATTACAAACATCACAAAACAAACTGGTCAGACTACTACTTGACCTTACCCCCAGAACCCACCTCACCCCTGCCCACTTTGACAACCTAGGATGGCTTAGAGTAGACGACAGAGTACAGCAACTTGCAATGGGCCTGGTCTACAAGATACACTATACGACTAAGGTACCCATGTACATGTCAAAATACTTCCCAAAGGTCAGTGAATACCACGACTACAACACCAGAGGAAGCTCAACAAATCATGTTAAACCCAGATTCGGCTCAAACAAGGGACTAAACACGTTTCGCAATTATGCCACATCAATGTGGAACGCCCTACCCAAAGCTGTAAAGGAATGTGAATCCCTACCCACATTCAAAACTGCTCTTAAAGAGCACCTACGGGAGGCTGCAATTCGAAACTGGCCACCGTAAATGCTAGGGGTGGGAATCACCAGTTTCATCATGATACGATACGATATCGATTCTTTGGACAACGATACGATATTTGCCGATATCACAAAGTCTCTCACGATACAATACGATTAGATTAGATTCAGGTGCCTGCAATCGATATGAGATGATATCATATGCCCATTTAACACAATCAGTAACATTTAGATCAACTAAAAAAAAGGTAACAAATATCATTTGACATTTGTATTTTTGAGCTCTTCCAGACATTTAAAGGAAAATCAATCCACGTTTTTGATATATTGAGCTTTAAACTTTAAGCTCCATTTTTTGGAACTCAAAACTCACAACCTAAAACCCCTCCCTACCTCCCTCTCCCAAACCGTTCCTACAACAATTTGTTGATGTTGCATGATCATGTATAGGCCTACATTTATTATGTATTATATTGTTTATGTTTAAATAACATTTAAACATCAAACTCCTGACCTCATCTGGTCTTTCCAAAGACGCGCGCACACACACACACAGAAAGGGAGAATGCTATGCTGTAACTTACACACACGGAGCTACTGCTGTTGTTCTTGGGCGGATACGAGACTCGCCACAGGATTTTCAAAATAAGAGTATCGATATGAATCGATCTGATTACATTGCATCGATCCGATTCGATCGTTGATAATTACATCGATGTATCGATCTGGATCGATGTATCGTCCCACCCCTAGTAAATGCCCAAAACCCCCACCACCTCCTAATAGACAGTCTCCTCCCCACCGCATGTAGGCCTACATATTCCCTCCCCGCCGTATGGATATTTCTCTCCCACCCACCCACCCCCTCCTAATGTACAGTCCCCTCCCCATCATATGTATATACTCTGTCAGGATCTAGGGGTAACAGTACTGTATATTTGAATACCGTTTATGTCACAAATGTATCAGTACTAAATATACCTATATGTCCCTATGCCATAAATGTCATGTATGTTGTGTATGTCATAAATGTCTATATGAATTGAAAATGGGGGACCCTGATGGAAACAAGACAAACGTCTTTTTCAGGTCTGCATCCCCTTAACAATTGTATGTATTGAGCCGTACTGTATTGTACCAATTCTGCAATCTGTTAAATAAAGTTTTCATTCATTCATTCACCATGTACCTGTTTATTGCACTGTTTTATTGGATTATATTAATATGTTGTACCACTGTATTTTTATTGGATTCTATTATATGTTGTACCACTGTATTGCACATCGTCGCGGGCAAGACCAGCCGCATTTCATTGTATACCTGTATGCCGTGACAATTAAAACTCTTGAATCTTGAATCTTGAATCTTGAATCTAGAGTAGTTCACGTGATCACTGACTGGGGGGAGTTATTGTGGGAGGAGCTTGGCTTGGTACGTCATGTTGATTGACAGGCTGGATGTCTCGAGCAGGAAGAAGCGTCACTCCGCCAGAGTTCCCCTTCGCATCAGTCACCTCAGTCCAGTTGAAGACGAGGTGCGAAATACAAGAAGTAAACAAGTGTGTTCTGTTGGACATTTCTGTGGGGATTATTAAACGTTGTTTGCGGATTCAACCAAGGCATTCAAGGTGAGACTGTAGCAATATTCCTTCTAGATAACGTTCTCTTAGCTAACAAGCTAACGCTCTGCGGCTAACGGCTGCTAGCTTCTTGTCCTGAGGTGTTGTCTGTCTCTGAGGTTTGTAACAAAGACGAGAGGAGCAGCTAGTTATTAGTTATGTTTCATCTGCCACTCGTTGAAGAGTGTGATCACATGTTCACGTTTCACTGGAAGTATTGTTACCAACGTTAGCTAGCTAGTAGATGTGTAAGTTAGTCACAAGCTGACTGGTTGTATACAAATAAAAGTGGTACTTGACCTCTTTGAGACACAACATTGATATCTTAACGATCCTGGCCAATCTATGAACTAGACCCAGGTACCCAACGCTTCATAATGTGATATGAAAACCATAGAGGTGCATCATTGAACAACGTTGATCCTGAACAGCTGAATAGTTCATGATGGTGAAATGCTCATCTCATCTCATCCCGACCAGCTCGAATCACAGCCAGCCGGCTGAGCCTTAAATGATGATCTCTGAGTGAATGAATGAATGAAAACTTTATTTAACAGAATGGGTACAATACAGCATGGCCGCCTAGTTATAGTTGAAAGTGGGGGTGCACTTTTGTTTTTAATATTTTCAATTTTTTTTTTTTTTTTTGTGACAGGCAAGGGGTGGTTTGGAGGGGGTCCGGCACGCCATAGCATATTTTTTTTTTCATTTAATGAACCTGTACGTGCAATTTCCTGCAATATAGAGCCTTAAATCTTGACCAATAAAGGTGCTCTTTTCACTAAAACTCAGTTTATATTGCAGTATGATAGCCAATTACTATAATAATAATAATATATTAATATATATATATATATATATATATATATATATATATATATATATACTGTATATTGATTTTTCGCTCTTTTATTTTTATTAAATCAATCTCCTTTCAAATAGGCCAAGCTGTCTGATATTTCCATTACCTGTAACTCTTGGGTCTCTTTCTCTCCTTCTCTGCCTCCATCCCGGGTCTGCACAGTCACCATATCATTCTACATTAAGGAGAGCAATACACTTATGAATACACTGAACCGGTTTGAATACACAATCTTTATGCTAATCTGTAAAGAAAGGGAGAGAGGGGGGGATATATAATCCAAGTATTTGTGTCTTAATTTGTTATGTTATCCTACACTTTAAGCTGTCTGATATTTCCATTACCTGTAACTCTTGGGTCTCTTTCTCTCCTTCCTGAGTCTGTACAGTCACCATATCATTCTACATTAAGGAGAGCAATACACTTATGAATACACTGAACATCATTATGAAACATTTCTATTGCACCCTTACTTACAATTCATTATGAATTGAAAATGGGGGACCCTGATGTAAACAAGACGAAAGTCTTTCTCTGGTCTGCATCCCCTTAACAATTGTGTGTATTGAGCCGTACTGTACTGTACCCATTCTGCAATCTGTTATTGATTGATTAAAAATGTTATTAACATATTGCAGAATGGGTACTGTAACTGAGGGGTACAATTCCCTGACTGTATTAATCAAGTATGGTATCATTAAACCACTACCGTCTTATGTACATTATACTGGCCATACCGTACACAAGTATATGATGAGAACACTTCCCCACAATGAATCGGTTCTACACAAAGTTGTCTTTAAGTATTTATTAGCAGCAAGAATACATAATATACTTCACTCTAGATGCGCTTATAAGGCAAAGGAATGTGCGTAGGCAAATCAATAATGAATGTCCATTCTCATATTACGCATGAGATAATAATACAACTTGAATATTAGGAATTATATCTATGGGATACTGGTAGGGTGGTTCCTACCGGTTGTAAGCCAGCAGGGGGAGGCAATGCTCTAATGCAAAGTCTGGGTCAGCGGGGACTCAATAGGCTCCCGGAGGCGGTATATTACTCCCTGCTCAGCAGACGAAAGGCAGCGACTGTAATCCCAGTATGCGTGCAGCACAGGTGGAAGCCGGTCAGCCTCTCCAATAGAGACGGGCTCGAATGATGCTCCTCACGGGCAGGTCCCACAGCAGTGGGTGTAGACGATTCTTCTCCGCTCCAACAGCATGGTTAAAAGCAATAAGAATAATAATCCAGCCGGAGAGGGGGTCTGCATTCCCCGGTGTAGATCCTCCGGTGCGCGGTGGTTCACATTAACTAAGTTGAACGGGACGTTATTCAACCAAGCGCTGATACTTTACTATCCTATTCGCATGCGGCTATAAGTGCTCTATTTAGACACACAATTGCTCACTTCACTTGGTCTTTGACTCGTGATGAAGGCTTTTACTAGTAAGGAGCGAACGATACGTTGAACAAACGTATTAGGATAAAACAAGACTCTATTTTGGGGCAATACGGGCCCACTTCACCGCACGTTGCATAGTGGGTGAGGCTTCACTTGGGTAACTCGAACTCGAACTGAACTGCGGACTGAACTACTTCTGTATTCACCTGCGCCATATTTATATGTTGGGCGAACAAACTAGTACCAGCCCCACCTCTGTCTCGTAGTCCTGGGCAGAACCGGGCATGTTGAGACAAGCCTTGACGGTAGCTTTGAACTCGACTCTGGGGGTAAGACACTGGCGCTGGTGGCACGCCATCCAATAAGAGAACGAAATATTATGGTCTGTAGGCTACTAGGTTAAAGGGATATTCCGTGTATATGTACAAAGAATACACAAGGGATATCAAACGATATACAAATATTATGCAATATATATCAATCAATAAATACATATATTCGGTTTAATCTGACCCTTTGTAACAGGTACAATATAGTACGGCTCAATACACACAATTGTTAAGGGAATGCAGACCAGAGAAAGACTTTTGTCTTGTTTACATCAGGGTCCCCCACTTACAATTCATAATGAATTGTAAGTAAGGGTGCAATTAACACTGTGCAATCCATTATTTGTGGAGCCCGCCCTTTAAGTCTTTGAGCTATTAGGCTACTAGGGTTCTTACTTTGCGTTTTGGTGTACTGAAAAATGCTCTGATGTCTGTATTTTTTCTTTTTTCTGCCATGGTACCTGGTTGGCTGGACACACACACACACACATTTTCATTTCAGGTATTGTACCTTAAGATAATTGAAAATCTTGATTTACCGTAAATCCTCAAATATAGGTCTTCTATTTACCTCAGCTGCAAAGAGCACCAGGCCTTTATTAGAGAGACTTGTTATATAAGAGGCAGGCCTTAATTTCTAAAACTGACACTAATGGACATAATCCCTTTATTTTCAGACTTTTATTGCATTATTATTATTATTATTATTATTATTATTATTATTATTATTATTATTATTATTATTATTATTATTATTATTATTATTATTATTATTATTATTATTATTATTATTATTATTATTATTATTATTATTATTATTATATTTTTAATGCGTACATTGTCTGTCTACATTTATTTAGACTAGCATTGGTATTTAAATATTGAGTGCAGTTGAGTAATTTTGGGATTATCATAATTCACACACTGAACAGAGAACAGAGATGGAGGAGAACAGAGAACAGAGATTATTATTATTCTAGATAATATGACAACGTTAGCTAGCGACTAACGCCAACGTAACGTTATATTATTATTATTTATTAGTTACAGACTTACGGTATGACCAGATGGCATTTCGGACCGTGAAACACTTTTATTGTATTGCGTGGTAGATGTTCTACCACTCGACAGTAAAGACATCATGTCTAACATAATAGTTTGTTTGAACAACTGAACTTACTTAGTGGAAAATCCTGCTGTTGTTGTAACTTGTGCGTTGTGCCTAAACTAGTGTTCACGAATCACGCTGCCTGCCTGTGTACCAGCTTACTGTTACACCTGGAGTGGAGGCTGCAGGCAGCGGCGCGCTGTGCAGACTGGAGTGTGAGCCGGCCGGGCTCCACTCTGTTTGCGGGACTGGATCAAACCATATCGGGCAGGGGGGTGTCGCAATCTTTGGAAACTTAAAAACTTGCTATTAAGTGTCATTGCGTATTATTAATTTGATTGAAATTACGTAGTTATGGTTAGATAATATTTATATATTGGGGGGGGGATATATCATATGATCAAAAAGTGATGGAGCAAAGAGACAAGTTTGCTCCCCCAAGTTCAATAGTCCTAGAGCACATGCATCGTCTGCTCTATTACGTAGGCGTCTATGCAATACAGTACGGCTCAAAGTCAATACACACAATTGTTAAGGGGATGCAGACCAGGGAAAAACGTTTGTCTTGTTTACATCAGGGTCCCCCATTTTCAATTCATAGTGACATTTATGGCATAGGGACGTACATGACATACAGGTATATAGTACTGTTACATTTGTGACATATACGATATGCAAATATACAGTACTGTTACCCATAGATCCTGACAGAGAGTATATACATATGATGGAGAGGAGACTGTACATTAGGAGGGGGTGGGTGGGTGTGAGAGAATATATACATACGGTGGGGAGAGAATATATACATACGGTGGGAGGAGACTGTACATTAGGAGGGGTGGGTGGGAGAGAAATATACATACGTGGGGAGAGAATATATACATACAGTGGGGAGGAGACTGTCTATTAGGAGGGGGTGGGGGGGTTTGGACATTTACGGTGGCCAGTTTCGAATTGCAGCCTCCCGTAGGTGCTCTTTAAGAGCGGTTTTGAATGTGGGTAGGGATTCACATTCCTTTACAGCTTTGGGCAGGGCGTTCCACATTGATGTGGCATAATTGCGAAACATGTTTAGTCCCTTGTTGAGCCAAGCCGTGACCCCATTGTGTCATATCTTCAGTATACAATCCAGTTTACAGCATTTGAAGGTTAAACGAAATACGCCTCTCCATAATGCAGAGAGACAATTTTATTTATTGTGACCCCAGTCTTGTGTGTACAGTGAAAAGATGTAACGTTAGACCAGTTTAAAGTACTTCCCAGATCTCCTGTCCTCTCCTTCCTTTCTCAGCCATGTCAATAGACCGGAATAAGTTGGCGGGGGACCACATTCTTCATGTATCTAACCGATTCGTTCAGGCTTACTGATGTTTTCCCAGTCCCTCCTCCTCCCTGGTTCGCTAAGTGTTGGTGCACCAGAGGTACAAAGAGTGCCCCAAGAATGTGAAGCATCCACTGTATCACTCAGTGGTCACACTATTCTAACGTGATCAGAGTGAAGCTATGGTGTATTTCACAGTGAATCTCTGGTGTATTTCACAGTGAATCTCTGGTGTATTTCACAGTGAAACTCTGGTGTATTTCACAGTGAATCTCTGGTGTATTTCACAGTGAATCTCTGGTGTATTTCACAGTGAATCTCTGGTGTATTTCACAGTGAATCTCTGGTGTATTTCACAGTGAATCTCTGGTGTATTTCACAGTGAATCTCTGGTGTATTTCAGAGTGAATCTCTGGTGTATTTCACAGTGAATCTCTGGTGTATTTCACAGTGAATCTCTGGTGTATTTCACAGTGAAACTCTGGTGGGATAGTGTGTACTATAGTGTGTACTGCAGTAGGTTAGGGGTCTTTGCATGTGTACTAGGGGTGTAAATATGTTATTAAACCGTGGCAGAAATCAAAACAAAGTGACTTGGAAGGAGGATGTAATTACAGAGGAAATCAGAAAGTGCCCAAATACTTTTCTATGCTACTGTAAGTACTTAGTTGCTGTCTCCCTCTGCTCCAGATCCATCCAGTGACCTACTGATGATTAAGAAAGAAGAGACTCAGGACACACTAGACCCAACCATGGATATTTCCACTGGGCTGAAGGAGGAGCCCAGACCATCAGGATACCAGTATGTTACTTTTCTTTTTATTGTCTTTATTTTCTCTTGTTGTCTTTCCTCTGTTGCAGCACAGTTGTCTGAAGAGTCTGATAGATGGAAAATAAAAGAATAAATGTGTTTCATTACTCTTTATAAAGGGAATAGCTTTGACTGTCTTGCACTAGCCGGTAGACCCTCCTGTATATGGCCGGTCCCTGGTCAAAGTTGGGAATAAATCCATAGGGAAATCTTTTGGTCCAAGGATTGAAGACTCTGCAACATAGATACAATATTCTTGGGTCTCTAGATGTGTGAGGTTATGAATTTACCCTTGTGGATTCAGTGTTTCCCCAGAAGAAGAAAAAAGCGTGCACGCTGCCGGAATCCATATTTGTGCGTGTGCACGTGCCGCCGGAATCCATATTGGCGCACGCTGCCTGAGAAATAACTTAAAAACCACCTTAGAATTGTTCGAGATTATTATTATTTTATTTATACATTAATTATTATTCATGTTTTCTTTTCTTTTTTTTTATTATGTTTTTGGTAGATTTTTATTTGTTTGTACTACCGGGCAGTCCGTTAGACTAGAGAGAGAGGAGGAGGAACGGGAGACAGAGCGGGGGAAGACATTCGGCAAAGGACGCCGGGTCCGGTAATCGAACCCGGGTCGGCCGCTTTGCGACGCAGCGCGTTACATGGGTCACCACTTGGGTGCCCAGGTTATTCATGTTCATGGAGTCATGTGCGTGTGAATTTGCTAGGATGTTTTTGGTGTGTCCGCTGCGCTGACACTAGAAGTGCTCTGGAGGCCCAGGTAGCTGCATATTTGTACACTGCAAAAAATGAAATCTTATCAAGTGAAAATATCTTGTATCTATGTCTATGTTTTCTATGCAAATATCTTGTATTTGGTACAATAAGTCCAATATTGAGTAGAATTATCTTGAATTCTCTTATTCCACTGGCAGATAATTTTGCTTATTTAAATTTTTAAATTTTAGCCAATTTAATCTCTTTTTAAGAATGTTAATCTTGTTTTCTTAAAACAAGATTACATTGACCAAAATCAGAAGAAAAAGCTAAATGATCTACCAGTGGGATAAGATAATTCTACTCAATATTGGACTTATTGTACCAAATACAAGATCTTTTTTTGCAGTGTAGTTGTAATCAGGGTAAATGTCAAGATTAATGACATGCCTCAACACTATTTGTATTGAACATAGATAGATGATTTAATAGATAATATAAATAGAAAACATAGACATAGATACATAGAACATACTAACTGTCTAACATACACAAATCATAACACTACAACAGCACGTTAGGCATAACAAAAAATATTGTTTGTTTCCTGTTGGTTGTCAGTTAAGGCCATGGGTAGGTAGGGAATTTATTTAATTTAAATTTTTTTTTATTCTTTCCCACGGTGACTATGGATAGGGAATTTCTTTATTTAATTAAAATGTTCACAACAACATGGATGCATGTACTCTGCCAGCATGTTTAATATCCATAATACTTTTTTCTTTTATCCACTTTTTCTCCCATTTTTCTATATTTTCCTCCCATCCCAATTTCGTATCATCCAATTCAACCCTCCCCTGTCACGGACGCTGTTTCTTGCCTCCCACAAGCCGGCTGCAATGTGGACTAAGTCATACATAGCACAAGTCCCCTCCGGTACTTGAGGTAACAGCAGTCGCATCTTTTCACCTGCGCAGCTCGATCTCTCAGTGGCGAGGAGTAACATGTAATCTCTTTGCCTGTATACTACTGGCAATACGGTAGTCTAGGTTGCCCTCTGGAGGCTGTGAAACGCATGCGCAGTTAGTCTGTGTCGACCACGAGCATGAGGTCCACTGTTCGTTAATGGCTCTGTATTGGTGTTTGCAAGTTGATCAAATAAACCAAGTTAACAGAAGATAAACGTCGTGTTTATTTATAGTAGACTAACATTGGTAGCAGAGGATGGTTAGCAGAAGATGGCTACTGCTAACTACAAAGTTCCACCGAAGTTCGACGAGTCTCGACCATACGAGTGTTGGAAAAATGAGATCGCCATTTGGAAGCTGGTTACTGAACTTGATAAGAAGAAACAAGCCCTTGCCGTTGTCCTGGGGCTGGAAGGAAGGGCAAGGGACATCGCTATGGAAATACCAGCTTTGGACTTGAACACCAACAATGGTATGGACACGCTGCTAGCAAAACTAGATGGCATATTTCTCAAAGAAGAGAGAGACCGCGCATACGATGCTTACTCTTTTTTTGACTGTATCAAAAAGGAGAGCTCCGTGTCCATGGCGGACTATGTGATTGACTTTGAACAACGTTACAACCGAATGAAAAGGTACGACATGACTCTCCCGGACGCCGTGTTAGCTTTTAAACTTTTAGACACGGCTTGTCTAGACGAGAAAAATAGACAAATGGCGCTGACTGCGTGTACAGATTTAACGTTTGCGTCAATGAAGTCCGCGCTGAAGAGGATCTTTGGGGGGAGAGTGCACGGCGGCACATCAAACGGAATACACGTTAACGATGAAGCGTTATTCACGGAGCAACGCTCACAAGGAAGATTCAGACGTCCAACGACGCAGCAGTTTGGACAAGTTGGACAACAAAGGCAAACGTCACAGGGTACCAACCCACTGGATAGGTTCGGTAAGAGATCAAAATGTGCTATATGTCAGAGCACGTTCCATTGGGCTAAAGACTGTCCTCACAAGAGTAGTGAGCAAGTGAAGCTAACTGACGATCGAACAAGGGTAGAGGAATGTGACATCACACTGCTTACTGCTGTACTGTCTGAAACAGAGGTATTCCTAACTGAGTCCTTAGGGACTGCTATCATTGACACTGCATGTACCCGCACAGTGTGTGGAGAAAAATGGTTGGACAGCTTCGTCGCTGATCTCAGTCAAAGTCAAGTGAACCAGATGGTAAAAAGTGAAACTCCAAGCTCCAGACCATTCCGGTTTGGAGATGGAAATATAGTGCATTCTTCCAGAACACTGAAACTGCCTGCCAAAATAGGACTGACAAAATGTCGAGTGGAAACTGAAGTAGTCAAAGCTGATATCCCACTACTTCTGAGTAAGACATCACTGAAAAGGGCAGGAACCATCTTGGACATGGAGAATGATAGCGCTGTGATGTTTAAACAGAATATCCCTCTTGAACTCACCAGTTCAGGACACTACTGTATAGATATCAGAGACAAGGACACAGGAATGAACCAAATTGAGATTAAGGATGAGGTCCTTACAGTCACAGAAAACAGCCAGGATGAAGATGAGGTCCTTACAGTCACAGAAAATATGACCTCAAATGAGAAACACAAAGTTCTCCTGAAACTACACAAACAGTTTGGTCACGCCTCTGCAGAAAGACTACAGCGACTCCTCCGTAGTTCGGGAAATAAAGACAAAGATTGTGACACTATTTTACAACAAATAGTACAGGAATGTGGCATATGCCAGAGGTACAGCAAGACCAAGCCGAAGCCTGCTGTGGGCTTGCCTCTGGCTTCAGAGTACAATGAAACGGTGGCAGTGGACCTGCACGAGTTGGAACCAAGTTTATGGTACCTCCACGTCATTGACCAGTTTACACGTTTCAGCGCTGGAAGCATTGTGAAAACGAAGAACTCCTCTGTGATAGTGAACTCTCTTCTTCATACATGGATCAGCGTTCATGGCCCGCCACGGAGACTTTACAGTGACAATGGAGGAGAATTCAACAATGCGGAGTTCCGTGACATGGCAGAGAACTTTAACATTGAGACAAAAACCACGGCAGGATACAGCCCCTGGAGCAATGGGCTACTGGAGAGACATAATCAGACCCTCACCGACATCATCCTGAAGGTCAGACGGGAAAATGGATGTGACTGGCAAACAGCCCTGGACTGGGCTCTCATGGCTAAGAACAGTATGCTCAATGTGCACGGCTACAGTCCTCATCAACTGGTGTTTGGCCAGAACCCCAACTTACCTTCTGTACTGGTTGATAAACCACCTGCGCTAGAAGGTACCACGATGAGTGCTAGAGTAGGAGAACACATTTCAGCTTTGCATGCCTCTAGAAAAGCATTTACTGAAGCAGAGTGCTCAGAAAGGATAAGACGAGCACTACGTAAGCAGCTCAGACCCACAGATGAGAAATATGAGATGGGTGACAAGGTGTATTACAAACGAGCTGAATGCACTGAGTGGAAAGGACCAGGGATAGTTATTGGTCAGGATGGGGCTGTTGTTTTTGTGAGGCATGGTGGTTGCCTAGTGAGAGTGCATCACTCTAGGCTTTCTAAGGTGAACACAAAGGTTAGTGAAGAGCACATGGTACAAACTGATGCTGACACAGAAGCAGGAAGTGAGCAAGGTATAAACAATGCAACTGGTAGTTTAGACAGTGAGCAAAATACAGAGAATGAACATAAACAACAAGAAGCCAGTACAAGTGAAGCTATCGATCCACCAAACACTGAAATGGAGCATAGGCCTAATGCCCATAATAATCCTGTCCCTTCTGCAGGTGTGAGTTTAAAAACAGGACAGACGGTAACATATATGAACAGAGGTGACAACACTCTACTTAAGGCAAGAGTCTTAGGGAGATCTGGCAAGGCTACGGGGAAATATAAAACCTGGTATAACATGCAACATCTAGACAATGATGGTAGTGATGGGCAAAAGGAAGCAGTTGATATCTCACAGGTTGATAATCTCAACATTCAAACAGAAGACAGAGAAGCTGATGTACTTGTAACCAAAGACATTTCATTTGATGCAGCTAAACAGGAAGAAATAAAGAGCTGGCACAATAATAATGTATTTGAGGAAGTTGAAGATGCAGGGCAGAAATGCATTTCCACCAGATGGGTTTGTAGTCTTAAAGACACTCCCAAGGGTATCGTGCCTAAAGCCCGACTGGTTGCCAGAGGTTTTGAAGAGCGGAATATTCAAGAGTTACCGAAAGATTCCCCCACATGTGCCACAGATTCACTTAGACTTATGTTATCAGTGATATGTCAAAACCAGTGGGAAGTCCATTCTATGGACATCAAATCTGCATTCTTGCAGGGTATTGAGCTATCCAGGGATATTTATATCCGCCCCCCTCTAGAGGCAGGATGTCAACATGTTGTATGGAAACTAAAGAAATGTGTATATGGTCTTGCAGATGCATCACTATATTGGTACAACAACGTGAAGGAGATCATGCTGAGTACTGGTGGTAGAGTCTCACAGGTGGATCCGGCAGTCTTTTACTGGTTGGATGAGCAATGTAAGGTCACTGGGGTGCTTGCATGTCATGTAGATGATTTTCTTTGGGCAGGCTCATCTAACTTTTCATCCAATGTGATCCCCCAACTGCAATCTGCATTTAAGATTGGGCGTGAGGAGCATGAAAAGTTCTCCTATGTAGGAATGGATTTTGTAACTGTTAAAGGTGAAGTTCAGGTACACCAACAAAGTTACATTGAGAACCTGGAGCCTATTCCCATACAAGCAAGTCGGGCCACACAGAGAAATGAACCCCTCAACGAAATTGAGAGAGAGCAGCTACGATCAAAAATAGGACAGATCCTATGGGTTGCTAAACAGACGAGACCTGATGTAATGTTTGATTCATGTTGTTTGGCTTCTAATATAAAAGGGTCAACAGTACAGTCTGTTCATGATGCCAATAAAATAATCCGTAAACTAAAGTCTGAAAAGGTGACACTCAGATTTCAACATCTGGGAAACAGTGATGCTCTGAACTTGATAGTTTTCAGTGATGCTTCATTTGGAAACCTCCCAGACGGAGGTACACAGGGAGGTACTTTTATAACACTTATGGGAGAAAGAGGGAAGTTTTCCCCCCTCTGTTGGCATTCAAAGAAAATCAGACGTGTGGTTCGCAGTACCCTTGCAGGCGAAACCCTTGCCATGTCAGATGGGGTAGACAATGCAATTTTTCTAGCCACACTATTTTCTGAGCTCACTACTGGAAATGCTGGACTGAATACACTCCCTGTAATCTGTGTGACCGATAATCACTCTCTGTTCGATGCGCTCAAGTCCACGAAACAAGTCACAGAAAAGAGACTCAGGTTGGAAATCAGTAGCATTAAGGAGCTCATTCAGAACAAGCGCATCAGGCAGGTGCGTTGGTCAGACACAAAATCTCAGCTCGCTGACTGTCTCACAAAAAAGGGAGCTTCGGCTCTTGTGCTCTTAAAAGCACTCGGTGAAGGACAATGGGATCTGGGTTAAAGTGTTTGTTTGAAATGGAACATTGAAAACATTTTTATTTATGTATTTGTTTCTAAAAATGTTTCCCAAATTTATGTTTAATACTCAGGGAATTTAAACATTTTTGTTTTAAGTCACTGTGTGATTGTTTTATGATTCATGCAAGGTAATGTTATTTTTGTTTTGTTTATTTCTTTAAAAAGATAGAATGAGATTGTTAACATGTAATCTCTTTGCCTGTATACTACTGGCAATACGGTAGTCTCTGGAGGCTGTGAAACGCATGCGCAGTTAGTCTGTGTCGACCACGAGCATGAGGTCCACTGTTCGTTAATGGCTCTGTATTGGTGTTTGCAAGTTGATCAAATAAACCAAGTTAACAGAAGATAAACGTCGTGTTTATTTATAGTAGACTAACAGGAGGCTCACGCTGCCCCCGACACTTCCTGATTGTACTGCGCAGGCGCACCAACCGACCTGTAGGAGTCGCTGTCCACAACGCCCGATCCCCACCCATCAGTTTCCCACCCCCTAATACGGCCAATGTGTATTAGTACGGACGACCAGCTAAACTGAAAGCAAATGTGGAGCGCTGGGCTCAAACTGACGAGCCGAGCGTCTCCAGCATTTCGTGGCGAGCGCCTTGCCCACTACGCCACGTAGCCGCCCTAATATCCATAATACTAAAGGTTTGACTAAGATTTCTATGAAACTTTATAAAAAAAAAAAAAAAAAAAAAAAAAATAAGGATTTTCTTTTATTTTATTTTTTTACTCATAAAATATATTGGGTCGTACCTAAATCGGCAGGGTCGGTCGGCAACCGGAAACAAACCATTTTTTTAGGCCTTACACCTAAGATGTCTCAGTGGCATAGGCTACATTCTGCCTTAGAGCATTTCATTTTCCTGGGCTTTTGAAAGAAAAGCTCCAGGGCCCTCATTTATCAACGTTGCGTACGCACAGATATGTGCGTAACCCGTGCGTACGATCATTTCTAAGCAAAGTGTGTGACTTATAAATTTGAACGTGAACTTGACTTTGTGCGACTTATGTGTCACTCTTTCCAAAAGCAAAGAGGCCTATAAGCGTGGCTAACGCTAATGGCGCGCATACCAGCGAGGCTAACTGCCTAAGAAAACGGGCACAGAGGCACTGAAAGAGGATTTCACCTGTCTAATGAACACACTAGACAAATTGGGTCAATAGGAAGGAGAATGTAATTACAGAGGAAATCAGAAAGTGGCCAAATACTTTTCCATGCTACTGTAAGTACTTAGTTGCTGTCTCCCTCTGCTCCAGATCCACCCAGCGACCTACTGATGATTAAGAAAGAGGAGGTTCAGGACACACTAGACCCAACCATGGATATTTCCACTGGGCTGAAGGAGGAACCCACAGACCATCAGGATACCAGTATGTTACTTTTTTTTTTTTTTTTTTAACTTTGACCAGTCAGCTGGTTCTTTTCGCGTTTATCGCTTTTTCTGGTCAAGTATGACCGACAGAAACAGGTTGAATCGGGTATAGATGGGGGGAAAGACACTCTGAGAAAATACGGCGAGTCCGGGAGTTGAACTCGTGTACCCCAGATCCGTGACGCGCACGGTTGTCCCCGACGCCGAAATAGCGTTCGAGGTACGCGGTGAGCTACTGGAGCTTCCCTGTTACTTTTATTTTTATTGTCTTTATTTTCTCTTGTTGTCTTTCCTCTGTTGCAGCACAGTTGTCTGTCTCTGTCTATGTGTCCATAGCTTTCCCTCCTCTCATTCTTTCCATAAAGCCCCAATCTGTGATTTTCCTTTACCATAATAAAGTGAGGTATTTTAACATTTTGGACGCCAGCAGGTCTAGCCATCTTTGTACCTACTGCGTCACTGCTCTAAGAGATAGGGATTTTGATCGATTACTCGTGGAGGAAAATCTATTTTTAGAACGCATCTTTAAAAGCATGGCAACAGCAATAATATACTCGATGCTTTATGTTTATTGTCAATCAAATCAAATGTCAAATCAAATTTATTTGTAAGGCCCGACAACACACGTTAATGTCCCCATGGGCCGTATACGTCTTCTTTAAACAAGTCAAGAAGAAACATCACAATAAGTCAAGAACAAAACAAGAACACTATAAGGTCCAATTTTTTTTTAAATAAATGCAAAATAAATGCAACACTCCCAGACATACCCCATGCGAAGGTAAGGAAAAACTCACTAAAACCTAGCAATAGGAAAAAATGCACCACAGGCAATGTGGAGGAGAGAAACCTTAGAAGGGCCATTCAAGGGGGGATCTCCCTTCTTAGATGTCGGTGATAGTAGTGTTGCAGTAAAAACAGGCGAACAGTTGGTAAGCATGCACTCATGTGTGTAGTGAAACACAGATGCGTGCATGCGATAGCAACTGAACTTTTTGAAAAATGTAAGATAGAGCTGATAGCGATAGCAACTGAACATTTTGAAAGATTAAAGATAGAGCTGATAGTGGATCTATTTGAGGCACAGGGGCGGCGCAAAGAGGGTCGCGTCCTCCCGGTCTTGATCACGGGACGTTCAACACTCCGGTCATCACTCCAAGACAGCCGGAGACAGGGAGACAGGGGGGCGGCGCAGAGAGGGTCGCGTCCTCCCGGTCTTGATCACGGGACGTTCAACACTCCGGTCATCACTCCGGGACAGCCACTCACAGGGAGACAGGATAGGCGTTAGACAGCTCGCGTGATTGTGATGGGCGGACATAGCAATAGATACAAGTGGTAAACATATATGTGAATAGAATAGATATATGTAGTAAGCATATTATGTGAATACCGGAGTCTTAAGGCGAGCACAGAAAGACTCAGAAGAAGCTTCTATCCCCAGGCCATCAGGCTGCTAAACGAACAATAAACACTATGCAACAACCATCAAATGCACACAGCACACACACCCACACGCACACACTCACTTAAACAAACAACACACTGCAGCACCCACTCTCCACACTTTAGATCACACAAACACACTTTATATTTATTGATAAAGGATTTGCACTACAACTCGTACACCTACTGTAAATTGTACCTAAATTGCACCTCATCCCATTTCTGCCTTGCACTATATAGTATTGTATATTAGTACACTGCATAGTATTGTATATTATATGGTAACTCAGTTACGTCTATTCTGCATCGAACATTGTACATATGTCTATACTGAACACTGTGACCTCATTTTTTTTACTTCTAATTTACATGCTATACTATGTTATTTTATTTCATACTTATCTTGTCTTGCACAGTCTCTGGAGCGTAACAGTAAGAAGCAGTTTGTATAAAAGTATTCTGTACTTCTGTATGACAACTATTAAAGAAACTTGAACTTGAATAGAATAGAAGTACTTAACCCAGCAATGAAACCACGTTGACAGACCACGTACAGAAGAAGAAGCTGATCCATGGCCTCGGTGGTGCACGTAGAACAGTCACTGCAATCTTGGCCAAGACCCCGAGGGGTGGGGGGGAGGGAGAGGGTCTATTATTTTGGGGGGGGGGTCTGTTGCATCTGACATTGTCCTAACTATTATTATTATTATTATTAGTACTTTTGTTGTTGTTTTCCTCTGATGTAGAGGCTAAATGCTTATGCTCCAAGCATACAAACAGACATGTCTCAAGGGGGGGGGGGGGGGGGGGGAGAGGGGGGGAGAAAAAAAAGAAAAAACGAATAATAATAATAATAATAATAATAATCTATTCACTATAAACTGTTTGTAAATTGAGAATGCAAATAAAAATATACAAAAAAAAGGGAAATGCATTAGAAAATTGAGCCTGCAGTGACTTGAACAATCCCCTAGAACAGGGGTGTCAAACTCATTTTCACAGAGGGCCACATCAGCATTATGGTTGCCCTCAAAGGGCCAAAGACCGTATAAATGTTAATGTAATGTAAAATAAATGTAGCTACACATTTACATATTGTTAAACATGGTGTTTCTGTATTTATTACTTATTCAAGTTATACATATTGCATATTCATTTGCATAAATGTAAAAATATATGTTAGCTTATATTATTTTAACAAATAATTTTAGTTCATCAGAACCCCATATTACTCCACCAATCAATGATCAAACCATTCAAGTAAATAACAAAGAAGAATATCATCAAATACAAGCTATGACATTAAGTTTGTTCAAAACCTTTTTGTCACAGTCAAGAGGGGCAGAACTAACAACTGTGAGCTGCAAAGAACACGTGGGACAGATGTAGCAGATGTTACAAAAACAAATGGCTGCACACAACCTTGCAGAGGCCATACATCCAACTAATGGAAGATAGTTTAATTAACAGATTGCAGAATGGGTACAGTACAGTACAGCTCAATACACAATTGTTAAGGGGATGCAGACCAGAGAAAGACTTTCGACTTGTTTACATCAGGGTCCCCCATTTTCAATTCGTAATGAAATTGCTATTATGTGTCTGCATGAACACACAACTGTAACTGTACTCAAAAATAACAAAATAAGGGTTGTCTCAGTTCACAACTATATTGGTCAAGTTTTGGGTGGGACTTGTTTGCGTCCCTACAGCTTCTTATTCAATTGAGCGAGATGCTCGGTTATGTCACACAGCCAGTTTGCATCTGACAGTTCAGACAATATTTCTTCAACCCTTTGTTACCTATTCCGCCTGGATCTTTTTTGTATTTTGGGCTGTAAAATTGTCAAAGAATGTCTGAGGAGTAAGTGCTTTTGGCTTTTTTCCTTTGTTACCTCAGATGTTCAACATACATGTATGTGTAAGAATGTGTAATAACTAAGGCTGTCAAAGTTAAAGCTTTATTAACGCATTAACCCACATTTTTACCTGAGCTCTTGGGGGGCCACATCAAATGACGTGGCGGGCCGGATATGGCCCGCGGGCCGTGAGTTTGACACCTATGCCCTAGAGGGAACTAGAGATCACAGCATGACCCGTCCTAGGCCTACACTTTGACATTGAATTTGACTGGCTTGCGGGCCTATTTCGACGGGCAAGTGCATTAGAATGTTGTAGGACTTATTTTTATGAACAAGATGAATATTTTAATGATATTTTTGGGGCGTGTGCGCACCCGTGGGACCCCACGGAAAAAACGTTCAACTTTTATAGCTTGGCCCCATGACGTATTGCTAATGGAAGTGCATTACAAAGCTGTAGCCCAGGGGTGGCCAACCCGCGGCTCGCGAGCCGCATGCGGCTCTTTGCCCGTCAATGTCCATACATTAAAAAAAAAAATTAAACTTTTCTTTTTACTTTTAATTTTTTTTTTTACATTTTTTTTATGTCACTCATTCCATAAGGACGTAGAATTAAATGCCCATTTGCATGTTCTTGGTATCTGAATCTAGGGACATATATGGATCAGTGTCAGAAATAGTGTGTCTGTTACTAGGCTTGAGTAAATTGTAATGAACCAAAGGAGAATATCAATTCTATTTAAAAATTTTTTTTATCTTTGACTGTGAATAACACCATGCTAAAATTGACCAGACCTAAAAAATCTAAGCAAATGAATAAAGGGAAGATGATTAAACAGAAGGTTTTGTAGATACAGTACTGAATTCTGCCATCTTTTTTATAATGTAAATCTCTCCACCATTTTTCATCATATTGCAACACCGTTTTTTGCAAGATGTTCACAGAAAGGTAGAGAAACTAACTGCGTTCTGTTTTATGGCAATAACGTTCAGGTTTGTGGGAGATAATCCCAAAAAATAAAAAAAGTAAATCCAGAAGTCAGATGATTGACAGGGGCTGGTGTGAGCTGGGTAGGGTAGTTTTTCGAAATTTGAAAGCCCTGAGTCTCTTCCTTCAAAAGACTACACTCACTTTTGGATGTGCCACTTCCTCCTGTCAATATGCGCCGGTTTCCGACTCAATTTTTTTTTAATTTTATTTCAGATAATGGTTGAAGAAGTGCGTCTTTAGTCGACAGCGAAAGATTGGATGGGATTCGGCTGTCCTAACTGGGGTGGGTAGTTCATTCCACCATTGTGGGGCAAGGACTGAGAATAGGCGTGTAGGTGGTGTATATGTGTTTGAGGATGATATCCTTCAAACAGGCAATAGTGATGATATAATTTGGGCAGTGCTGAGCTGGGTTACTTTCCTCCAGTGTATTTGTCCCCCGGCCCCACCCAATGGCCCCATGCACACACACACACACACACACACACACACACACACACACACACACACACACACACACACACACACACACACACACACACACACCGAAGTAAAAATAAAATAAAAAATGTGAAAAAAAATTTGAATTTTCTTTTGAATTTTCTTTTAACTTCGATTTTTTTTTAATGTTCGAAGCTTGTGCCATCGAACGAAGCTTAGAAGTATTTAAGACAGCCCTAGTTGTCATACAAAAATACAGAATACTTTTATATGAAATGCTTCTTTCTGTTTTACTCCTCTTGTGCTGTGCTATTCCCAAACCAGGAGGTGATATTGCCAGTCAGGATGCTATCTATTGTGCACGAGTAGAAGTTCTTAAGGATCTTCTAGAGCAGGGGTCAGCAACCTTTTTGACATGGAGTGCCCGTTTGAAATATAGTTGTAACTAGTGTGCCTCAACAATATGCCATGCATCGTAATTTTTTTTTAATGATAATGTTTACATTATTACATCATTATTGTTATTGTTATTATTAACAATATTATTATGATGGTTGTATCAACCCTAAATCTGAGTTGGGGGGGGGGGGGGGGGATGCAATGCAGACAAACAGCTGCATACAGTGCATCCATAATAAGTGTACAGAAAAATAAGTACACAACCACATTATTTCAACCTAATAAAACTATATTTATTGTCATTGTTTTAAGAACACAAGTTTACTTGGTAATACTCACATTTTGAGTAAAAAAATTGCTTTTAACATGTGCAATGTTCAATGAAATAGAAGAATAAATAATACAATTTGTTGATTAATCCCACTGGTCACAATGGTGACCGTAATGTCTTTGTTATAAGGCTCTGCAAATGTTACTGAATGATGTAGCAATGTATTTCCAGCTAAATTGAAATAGTAAACAAATAAAGGGTCTCAATTAAATATGTGGTAGTAAAAAGAACCTGTGGGAGGATTTCAACAAGATAAATGCGACAACAGTGCAAAATATTTCACTATAATATTTCAAAGCAAAAAAAAAAAAAAAATATAATATTTTTTTAATTTTAATTTAAAAAATTTTAAATGCTGCCCCCTGTGCCTATGAAAATGCCCCCGCGTGCCTATGCAGGCACGCATGCCTAGGGTTGCCTACCCCTGTTCTAGAGGGAGGGAGAGACACTATAACCAGATTAAAGTAGATAGTGGGATGTACCCCACGGTGTAGTGGTTAACACTGTCGCCTCACAGCAAGAAGGTCCAGGGTTCGATTCCCGCTTGGGGACCAGGTTTCCATGATGCCAGGTACCTAGGTGGGGTATCTCCCAGGCCATTCTGTGTGGAGTTTGCATGTTCTCCCTGTGCTCGCAAGGGTTTCCCCCCCGATAAGATAAACCCAATGGAAAAACATGCACAACAACAGATCGCTAACGCTGTGGCGTCCTTGACGAAGACGGGCAGGAGCACTTGGATTGGTCCCCGGGGCGCGGCTCACGTTGACGCCCTATCTGCTCCCGGCTGCCCATGGGGGGAAGGACGACGGGATGGGTCAAGTGCAGAGACTCAATCGCATCGGCGATTGAGAAAAAGACAATGCATGTGTGTGTATCTCGGTGTGTGTGCCGCTCCAATTGCATGTCCAGTTCGCTGCATGCCGAATAAAGACCCCCTAAAGAGGTCCTGCATTATTATTATATATTATTATTACCCCTGTTGTGTACCTTTTTAACATCTCAGACCAAAACCCTGCTCAGACTAGTGTGAGTAAAACCCTGATCAGAGAGATTGGTGTTGGATTATTCCTGATTCTTGGACGATTAGTCAGTTAGCTAAGGTACATCCAAATAAATCAAGCAAATCAATAAAAAATGTAGATTGTGGTTGAGGCATCATCTAGCCATAATATCTGTTCTAGTGAGTGTAAACACTTCTACTTTTAACTATACAAGTCAGGGTTCTGAAGTGGTGTTTTGACTTTTGTGTCGGAGAGAATTAGAAAATCAGAGGGGGTTTAACTTTAAAGCCCAACGGTCAAATCTGGGTCGGATAAGAGTGTTACTTTATCTCATTATGTCTCTTTCTTATGTGTGTGTTAAATGGTAAATGGTGCATTTATATGGCGCTTTACGATTTTGTTCCTCACATTCACCCATTCACTCACACATTCACACACCGATGGTGCAAGATTCCAACCTGCTCATTGGGAGCAATTAGGGGTTACCTTTTCTTGCTCAATGACACTTCGACATGCGGGGAGGAGTGGGAATCGAACCGGGAGCCTTCCAATGACCAGACCGCTCTACCTCCTGAGCCACTGTCGCCTCATGTTAGGAGTTGAGTTGGAATTCAGAATCAATACATGCATGTAATTCACGGTCATGACCTGAAACTATGAATGAATGATCATTGTATTTATATAGTGCTTTTCTAGAAACTCCTAGCACTTTACAGTGTAGGATATAAATGGCCTCCTTCACCTCTGGGTAGCACCCAACCTTGGGCTACAGGCTCAATGGCTGCGAGACACTGGCACCAGGCACACATCACACTACACAATGGCTGAAAGGCTCACGAAACGGGGATTGATAATAATAATAATAATTCATTTATTTTGTATAGCGCTTTTCAATGACCCAAAGTCGCTGACAATAGGCACATTTATTTATGATTTTTTTTTAAACAAAGGAAACCTAGAACCACAGGGAAACAGAGAACAGTATGAATACACAAGAACATAAAACCACGAGTAACGGATAACAAATACAGGAGTCAGTAGGGGAGAGTCGGGAAGTGAGTAAGGGAAACCGAGGTGGGTGGGGGGGGCAGGAGAGGAGAGAACGTACATGCAGGGCTGTAGGGCAGTGGTTCTCCACTGGTCTAGCCTCGGGACCCAACATTTTCCGTAGTCATTAAGTCGCGACCCAAAAATTTGAACCACTATGATTTATGTAAAAAAAAATTGCAGTAATATGCAATCTTTCAAAACATGAAATAAACACACAAAAGTGCAACAAAAGTGCAACTATTGCTAAAAACCCAATGAAATAAAATAATAATAAATAATATGCTTCTTACCACATTTCTTAGCTTAACATAACAGACCTAAATTTGGGGGAACTAATGGGATAACTGGGGTTGCAACAAAAGTGCAACTAGGGCTAAAAACCCAATGAAATAAAATAATATGCTTCTTAGCAGATTTCTTAGCTTAACATAACATACCTAAGTTTGGGGGAACTAATGGGATAACTGGGGTTGCAACAAAAGTGCAACTAGGGCTAAAAACCCAATGAAATAAAATAATAATAAATAATGTATCCTTCTTAGCAGACTTCTTAGCTTAACATCCCAGGGAACTAATGGGATAACTGGGGATGTTGTTTGCTCCTGACAAGAGTCTCAAAGTCTGGGGTGATGATAGACAAAGCAACTCTGAGGTCATGCTCAATGTCCAATCTGTTCCTCCGCTTTGTCTTCAGCTGGACCAGAGCTGAGAAGCCACTTTCACAATGATAGGTAGTGCAACATTTATTTTTAATTATTATAATTTTTTTTACACACCCATCCGACCTACTCAAAAGGGTCGCAACCCACCAGTTGAGAAACACTGCTGTAGGGAACTCGGGTAAATGTATGACCCACTTCCAGTGATGAAGCTAAGCTAGGCTAATGGTCCAGGCATTCCCTAAGCCTAATGCATGCAGAGAGACAAAAAAGGTATGTATCTTCTTGTCTAACTCCAGGGAAGATGTTAAATAAGCTAATTTCCCAACATTTTGGAGTGTTCCTTTAACAATAAATAAATCACTGATCAAAATCACATGGGAAAATGTGTTAATTTGTCTCTATAGAATTGTTTATGAAAATCTACAATATTTAGGGCATAACAGCATGGAGACAATCTTTATTACAATATTATTTCCAATATTAAACAAAAAATCGATCTCGTCCAATGCACTACATTTTAGGCAATAAAAAGGGAAAATAGAGATGTGATATATGTTTTTCTTCAGCGGTTTTATTTTTTTCTGTCCTGAAATTTAACTAAGATGTGTTTGAATCTTAAAAATAACAATTGTACTGAATTCCTTGGGTCAAACTTGTTTGGGAAAATGTTTTAATTTGTCTCTATGTTGTTAACTTCAAAAGTTATTCTGTTTTCTTTTTCTTCTTTTCCAGGTTTTCGTTCAGGATAGGTGTAATAAAGGGTTAAAAATAAACCCCATGGGATATTATTTCAATCTTTTACCCGTCAGAATCTTAAAATAGACACTTCAAGGATGAAGAAAAAACAGGTGGCGAATAAAAATCCACCCTATGCAGGTGGACCTATGTTTCCATCTAGACTATTATGTTTGTTTATTAGGATCCCCATTAGTCATCATCAACATGTTGACTATTCTTCCTGGGGTCCTCACTACCAGACACATTGAGACACTGCCTCTTCTCTAGTGGCACTGGGAGCTATCTCGCCATCTTGGTTTTTACCTTACGTTTTGAAAGGAGGGGACATTTTCTCCTGTGATTTGTCTGCATGCTATTGGCTGACAGTGTGGGCAGTGTGTTAGGAGTAATGAGGAGCAGATATGTGATGTTGTGAAAAATAAGTAAACAATAAGTGGCAGTTTATTGTGTAGACAATTTATAGGATGTTTTACTCTCAGTTGCAGAGTTTCACTTAATGCTGAAAAGTTATCTACTGCATCTTAATGGTTGTTATTCACATCATTATTATTCCTCCCTGCAGACCCCCCACAGCTCTCTGTCTGTGAAGAGGAGGTTCCCCCTGAGCAGCAGGAGAGGAGCCCCAGTATGAGCCAGGAGGAGCCAGAGCTCCTACAGATGAAAGAGGAACAGGAGGAACTCTGGAGCAGTCAGGAGGGAGAGCAGCTTCAAGGTCTGGAGGAGGCTGACATCATCAAGTTCACATACCATCCTGTCCCTGTGAAGAGTGAAGATGATGAAGAGAAACCTCAGTCCTCATGGTTTAACCAAACCCAGGACCCAGAGTCCCTACAGATTAAAGAGGAACAGGAGGAACTATTTCAAAATCTAGAGGAGGCTGATGGCTCCAAGATGATCTTACACCCTGTGAAATATGAACATGATGGAGAGAATACTCTGTCCTCACTGCTCAGCCAAACCCAGGACCCAGAGCTCCTACAGATTAAAGAGGAACTACATCAAGGGCTGGAAGAAGCTGATCTCTCCAAGATCACAGTCGACCCAGTGAAATGTGAAGATGGTCAAGAGAACGCTCTGTCCTTCCAGCCTCTTCAAACCCAGAGGGAGAAAAACAGAGAAGCTTACTCTTTACCCAGCACCTCAACTGGACAGATGAAAACAGAACCTGATGGAGAGGACTGTGGAGTATCAGAACCAGCCAGTAACTTATATCCAGATGGTGCTTTAGAACCAACTAAAGATGGCCAGCTTCTCTCTTCAGACTGTTCTGAGACTGATGACAGTGATGATTGGAAGGAGAGTGGGGAACCTCAGTCAGGTTTAAAGATGCTAATATTAAACAAGAAAGAAAAAACATGGAGCAAAACGGGCAAGATATGTTGTGCTGTTCCTGGCTGCCAAGCAGCAAATACGTCCTTGCACTCGTTTCCTAACGACATCGTGCTCCGCAAGCAATGGGCCAAGTTCGTTTTTGGAGACCCCCCAACTGCTGTAACTTCTCATAGTCGGGTGTGTACCGCACATTTTTGCAAAGACGACATTGAAGGACTTTATAATGCTGGGGTGATTTCCAGGCTGTTGCTAAAGAAGGGAGCTGTACCAAGTCTTCGGGATCCGAAAGAAAGTATCGAATCAGTAAGTACATTGACATAGTTCCCTCTGTTCTTCTCAAAGAAGTATTTCACACAACTGGCCCCAGCATCCTCTCTATCATTAACACCTCCCTAGTCACTGTCTGGTACTGTTCCAACCTGCTTCAAACATGCAGTGGTCCAGCCCCTTCTGAAAAAACCCAACCTAGACTCCACCCAGCTCAATAATTACAGGCCAATCTCCAAGCTCCCATTCCTATCAAAGGTCCTTGAAAAGGCTATTCTCTCCCAGCTGTCTCCCTACCTGCACTTGAACAACATCCTGGACACATTTCAGTCAGGTTTCAGAGCCAACCACAGCACAGACAACCGCGACTGTGCTGTCCTTGTGCTTTTAGACCTCAGTGCAGCTTTCGACACTATAGACCGTCCTCATCGACCGTCTCCACCAGGCAGTTGGTGTCAGTGGCACAGCCTCAGTGATAGAAGCTTTTCCGTTAATTTCGGAAACGGCTCCTCCCCCTCAGCCTCCCTCTCTTGCGGGGTTCCACAAGGCTCCATCCTTGGCCCTATTAGTATTGCGATACTTTGCGTGGCGATACTGTATCGATACAGGGACGCCAAATATCGATATTTAATATTCATTACATTTTTTATTTTATTTTTTATAAGGAAGTTGCATTGTTCATTTCAATACCTGTAATAGTACAGTAGTCCACACACACACACGTGTGCATTCAGTTAAGTTGGAATATGACTGTAATACAAACAGTTCAGTTTGTCAGGTACATGCAACACAGATTACAGTGTTTACATCTGTCTGCTTGAGAAAATACCATGTTCTGCAATAAAAATGATTGAAGTGAGATGAACAGACTGAACTTTATTTTATTAGATAAAACATGTTGACAGTTTTACTTTGCAGTTTAAAAAATTAAAATAAAAATTGACAAAAAATATATATATATCGCAATATTCGCGATATATCGAGTATCGCGATACTGTCGTATCGCGGCTCAAGTATCGCGATAGTATCGTATCGCGAGATCTCTGGCGATTCCCACCCCTACTATTCTCCCTATATATGTTGCCCCTTGGTCTGATCATTAAAAAACACAACATCTCTTTCCATTTTTATGCCGATGACACTCGGGTCTATCTCCCCATGAAACCCAACAATTTAAACAATCTTGACAGTCTTCGTTCCTGCCTAGACGACATCAAATGCTGGATGGCACACAATTTCCTACAGCTTAACCAGTCAAAATGTGAAATCTTCCCTTTTGGCCCCCCAAACCAAACCAGTGTCATTGCCAGCAGCCTGGGTAACCTGTCTGCCCTAGTCCAGCCCTTTGTAAAAAACCTGGGCGTGCTCTTTGACCCCGAGTTTACTTTCAATAGGCAGGTAAACTCTGTGGTGAAGGGGTGTTTCTTCCAGCTCCGGTCCATAGCTAGGATCAAGGCCATTCTCTCCCCCTCAGACCTTCATATCCTCAAGATTAGACTATTGTAACTCCCTGTACCTGGGGCTTAATAAGTCAACCATAGCCCGCCTACAACTCCCCCAAAAACGCTGCTGCTAGACTGCTCACAGGTACCCAGAAGAGAGCTCACATCACCCCTGTTCTTGCCTCCCTTCACTGGCTCCCGGTGCGCTACAGAATAGAATTCAAGTTTCTCCTATTGGTCTACAAAGCCCTTAATGGTAAAGCCCCTGCTTACCTAGCAGACCTCCTTACAGCCTATACCAGGGGTCGGCAACCTGCGTCTCCGGAGCCTCTTTAGCCAATCAGCTGCGGCTCCCTGGTAAATATATATATATATTTTTGTAACTTTTTTTAATCTCTTATTTTGGAGATCGATGTCATACTGTGACACTGAAATGAAAAAATATTTCAACTAAAATATTTCATCAACTAAAATATACAGTACGTCACACCCCGCGCCTCTCCCTGCTGTCTGCAAGTGGCTAATCTTGAGTTTCTGACCCCCCAGTAAGCTAACCATGGATAAATCCAAAAAAGGAAAGTCTGAGGAAAATAGAGGGTTTAATTCAGCGTGGACAGATTAATTTGCTTTCACGACTAACGATGCAGGCTTACCTGTATGCCTTACCTGTATTAACTTTTTATTTGATAGATTTTCCACAAATAAGGGAAGGACTCAAATAGAGCTGCATAGTTCAGGGTTTTATTTCAAAGTCTGTCTACAGACACCAGTGTTTTGTCTCCTCTTCTGTGTTTTATTTAAAAATAGGTCTACACAATAGGTCTTTTTTCTCCTCTTCATAAGAGTTTGAGGTTTTCCTTTGTTATAACAGGTAAAACAGCAATAAAAAGTCAAACATTTTCTTTTTGTTGCTTTATAATTCCATTAATGGAACAAACTGTGTGCTATAAGTATAAAGTATAATAAATCGGAAATTACTTTGTGTATGCAATTGTCAGGCGTTTTATGCTAAATGTGGGGTATGCTTGGGGATAACTATATATAAAATGTTATACACTGTTATCTTCATTTTAAGGGTAAATTAGTTTTGCGGCTCCAGAGGAATTTTATTTTGTGGGAGGGGGAAAAATTGCTCTTTTGATAGTAAAGGTTGCTGACCCTTGCCCTATACCAACGTCAGGGCCCTCAGATCGCTTAACCACCCGTAGGTCTAATTTCAAGTCTAGGGGAGGGCGTGCTTTTCCTGTTGCAGCCCCTGACCTCTGGAACAGCATCCCCATGTCCATTAAATCTGCCCCCTCCATCGAGTCTTTTAAATCAAAACTCAAAACCCACCTATACCGCCTGGCCTTCCCTGACTCACTTTGACTCTTGCCTTGCTTGTTGACATGTTGTTTTGTTTCCTTGTCTATCCGTTGGTTGTTTTTTTCTTCTGTTTATTCTATACTTTTCTTTGTTCTTAGCTATGTGAAGCACTTTGGTTGACAAGTGTCATGTCTAAATGTGCTGTATAAATAAATTTGATGGATTGATTGATACATGACATACATGACATACAGATAGACATTTATGACATACCAGATCTACAAATATACAGTACTGTTTGTGATACAAAAAAAGTCTAAAAAGAGAGTATACATTTGAGGGGGAAGCAACTGTAAATTGGAGGAGGTTGGGGGGGGGGGGGTTGGGTAGGTGGGTTGGGGGGGAGAAACTGTACATTGGAGGTGGTTGGGCGGGTGGGGGGGGAGGCGGGGTGGGGGAGTCAAAACTACATTGGAGGGGGTTGGGTTTTGACATTTACAGGGGCCAGTTTCTAATTGCAGTCTCCCGTAGGTGCTCTTTGAGAGTGGTTTTGAAGGTGGGTAGTGATTCACATTCCTTTACAGCTGTGGGTAGGGCGTTCCACATTGATGTGGCATAATTGTGAAACGTGTTTAGTCCCTTGTTTGAGCCGAATCTGGGTTTAACATGATTTGTGGGGCTCCCTCTGGTGTTGTGGTCGTGGTATTCACTGACCTTTGGGAAGTATTTTGACATGTACATGGGTACCTTAGTCGTGTAGTGTATCTTGTAGACCAGGCCCATTGCAAGTTGCTGTACTCTGTCGTCTACTCTAAGCTATCCTAGGTTGTCAAAGTGGGCAGGGGTGAGGTGGGTTCGAGGAGTAAGGTCAAGCACTGACCAGTTTGTTTTGTGATGTTTGTAATCTTGTTTCTAGCGCCTTTGAGGTGCTTTGGTACCATGAGGTGCAAGCATAGTCGTAGTACCCTTGAATGAGTGCTCCTGCCAGAGTCTTCAGGGTATTCTTGTTTACTAGAGAGGAGATCCGGTACAAGAATCTAGTTCGTTGGTTGACTTTTTTGATTACATTGGATGCCATTTTGTCACAGGAAAGATTTGCCTCTAGGATGGAACCCAGGTATGTAATTTCATCTTTCCTTGTGACAATATTGTCATCCACTGTAACTGAGAAGCCGTCGGTCTTGCTGAGTTTGTTATTTGATCCTAAGAGAATGGACTCTGGTGTAATGATAGTTTGTTATCAGTGATTCAGGTGCAGATACTGCCGAGTTCCGAGCTGAGGGTTTTTTCAACCTGTAACTTGTTCTTGTCAGAGACCAGCAGGGCTGAGTCGTCCGCGAACAGGAAAAAGTTGCAGTCACAAGCTGATGACATGTCATTTGCATAAATTAGGAACAGTAACGGTCCTAGTGTAGTGGGCACTTACATGGACACTTACATGGACTGGACATAATCCACCTACACTGTCACTTTAAGGACACAGGCATTGTGGGTAGCTAGAGCGGCCATATGAACTCTTGGCTTGGTTTGTTGTGGTATCCACGCTATGCTAATAAATGACGCACACTGATGTGTGGTCAAAGAAACTCAACTCTCTCTGGTCGTGATTTCCCATCTCCTACATTGGTGACCCTGACGTGATTGAACGCTTTCAAGAACGATTGAACAATGGAACAGGCAGTCGCGCTGAAATTTATGGAAGCAGCAGTCGCGCTGAAATTGCCAGAGTTCTGGGAAACGCAAGCTACTGCATGGTTTGTGCAGGCGGAGGCGCAGTTTGCAATAAAGAAAATAACAGAGGATGATACCAAGTACTATCACGTTGTCGCTGTGCTGGGGACTAACATGGCAGCCAGAGTGGTGAGTCCACTCACAAACCCTCCGGCGCACGACAAATATGGCACGCTGAAGGCACACTTGTTGAAGTGTTTTGAACTATCTGAGGTGGAACGAGCTAACCGGCTGTTTTCATTGCAAGGTCTGGGCGACAGTAAACCGTCCAAGCTTATGGATAGGATGCTGGCGTTGATGGGAGAGCATGAGCCCAATCACTTTCTCTTCAGACCGCTGTTCTTACGGCAGTTACCGGCTCAGGTAAGGGCTGCATTGGCCAACACAACAATAAATGACTGCCGTATGTTAGCCGCGGAGGCGGATAAGTTCTTTTTGGCCAGCCAACAACACTGTGCGGCCGTGTTTTACCATGACCAACCCTCTTCCTCTCACCATGGGGATTATACCGTTGCTGCTGCGGTGGCAGCCCCTCGCCAGCGAGGGAGAGACTGGCTGGTGTTTCTTTCACACAAAGTATGGAGCCAGGGCTAACCAATGCCGTCCCCTATGTACTTACAAGGGGCCGGGAAACGCCCGGGCCGGCGCTCAACAGTGGCCATGAGCGTTGGTGGGGCCGGCAGGCTACTGTTTATTCGGGACACCATCTCAGACAGGCGTTTCATGTGCGACACAGGGGCACAGAGAAGCGTGCTGCCTGCGTCAAGGGTGGACACCCTGGCCGACGGACATGGGCTCCCTATGGAAGCTGCCAATGGTACTACAATCCGCACGTATGGCAGTAGGCTAGTGGAGCTGTGTTTTGGTGAACGGCGGTTTAGCTGGGACTTCATCACTGCTGATGTGTCTGTGCCCCTGCTGGGTGCTGATTTTCTGTGTGCTTATGGATTGTTGGTGGATGTCAGGAACAATCGCTTGATCGATGCCACCACCTTTTGTTCATTTGAATGTCCTGTCGGGGCAGGGCCTCCTGTGGGTTTGTCTAACATGTTGTCTGTTACAGATGAGTTTCACCAGCTGCTAGCCGAGTTCCCTGACCTTACCCAGCTCACTTTCTCGTCCTCCACCAGTAAGCACGGTGTGGAGCATCACATCGCTACGGCAGGTGCGCCAGTCCACTCCCGGGCTCGCCGCCTAGATCCTGCCAAGCTGGCCGTTGCCGTTTTCCAACATGGAGAACCTGGGTATTATCCGTCGTTCTGACAGCCCATGGGCCTCACCCCTTCACATTGTCCCCAAGGCTGCCGGCGGGTGGCGCCGTGTGGCGATTACCGCCGCCTTAACGAGGTAACTATACCGGACCGATACCCGGTTCCACATATTCAGGATATTTCCACCCACCTGGCCCGGAAACTCATATTTTCAAAAATAGATTTCGTTCGAGGTTACCACCAGGTGCCGGTCCACCCAGCGGACATCCCTAAGACAGCGGTGATTACTCCCTTTGGTTTATTTGAGTTCTTGCGCATGCCATTTGGGCTTAAAAATGCAGCACAGACATTCCAGCGCTTGATGGACTCTGTGTTACGGGACCTGCCTTTTTTGTTTGTCTACTTAGATGACATCTTAGTTGCCAGTACCTCCAGGGCAGAGCACTTGTCCCATCTCAGGACCCTTTTCCACTGACTCAGTCAGCATGGGCTCATAGTTAACCCAGCTAAATGCCAGTTTGGGCTGTCTGGGATCAATTTCCTCTGGCTCCACATCACCAAAGATGGGGCAAATTTTCCACTGCCACCCACCATCAAGGCTCTGCAAGAGTTCCTTGGCATGGTACATTTTTACCATCGGTTTGTCTCCCGGCCTGCTCAGCTAATGCTACCTCTGTACGAGGCTTTCAGGGGTAAAATCGCCAAACATGTGGTAGACTGGAAGGACGAGAGACGCAAGGCGTTTGTCGATACTAAAACCGCCCTGGCCAATGCAACCAGGCTGGCACACCCGCTTCCCAACGCCCCTGTTGCCATCACCACTGATGCTTCAGACTATGCTGTTGGAGCGGATTACGAACAGTGGGTGAGTGGGGCTTGGCAGCCACTGGCGTTTTTTAGCCGGCAGCTTCGACTTAATGAGTGCAAATATAGCACTTTTGATAGGGAGCTCCTCGCCCTCTATCTGGCCGTGCAGCATTTCCGTTCCCTGCTGGAGGCTCGTTCGTTCACGGCGTTTGTAGACCACACACCACTCACTTTTGCTATGGCTAAAGTGACTGAGCCATGGTCTGCACGTCAGCAGAGGCATCTGGCATATATCTCGGAGTTTACTACGGATATTCAGCACGTCGCAGGCAGGGACAATCTAGTGGCAGACTGTCTCTCTCGGGCCTTGGTCGGGCCGTCCATGTTGGTTTAGACTATGCACGCATGGCCTCAGACCAGGTTTCCGACCTGGACGTTCAGGCCTACAGGACGGCCATCACAGCACTCAGGCTGGAGGATGTGGCATTTAATGAGGCTAACGGCACACTCCTGTGCAACGTTTCCACGGGACGGCCGCGACCGGTTGTGCCCAGCAGTTGGAGACGTCATGTTTTTGACATCATACATAGTCTCTCTCACCCCGGAAACAGGGCATCTCAAAAACAGGTGGCAGCCAAGTTCATTTGGCACGGGCTGAAAAAGGATGTGAGCGGGTGAGTTAAGACCTGTGTGATGTGCCAGCGCGCTAAGGTACACCGCCACATAAAATGAGAATGGCGCTGCACCGACCGGCTGCCTTTCTGATCGCTCCGTCGAGACTGTGCTTACTTTTGTTAATTTTTATAGTTTTAAGAGTTTTATTTGCACCAACTGTTGGTGCATTATATGTGTATGACCGTCAGTCACTCATTGACATTGGATTAAGGAAAACGTATCGACTGGATTTCTCTCTGGATCGGATTGCTGAGCAACATCAGTGGCCAACGGAGATCCTTTGTTGTCGCCAAGGCAGGGAGAAAACACGACGACGAGGGAGAAGAGCCGGCGTCCGAAATAGATTAAGGTCCAAACGACACAGAACCACATTGCCCAGCATATTGTTGGCCAATGTGCAATCGATAGGGAACAAATATTGTTACTCAGCTGATAGAATTGTATCCTTCCTGATGACCTGTCGTACAGAACTTGTAAGTCGCTTTGGATAAAAGTGTCAGCTAAATGACTAAATGTAAATGTGAATGTAAATGCCTTGTAGAATTCCACACATAAGAAAGAAAGATACTGGGATGAATAAACAAAATAGGAAATAAAATGTAGAAATGCATGCAATACATAAATAAATATGAATCTCCATATATGAAATAGAACATTTAGATAAGGTGCTACTGAGATGTTTTGGTGAGTTCTTTGTTTTTTTGTGGAATTAGCCCTTCTTAAAAATGCATGAACATTCACTGATAATTGGTCTGTAGTGGAGTCTACAAGGTCTACATTGCCGGACCATGTAGAATCCGGACCTTGTAGACTGACATAATTCTGTGCATAGTTTAGTCTACACAGGCCATATTTCAAATAATCAAAATCTTACTTCATTCATCTTAAACATTCTTGATTTGGGGGATTGGTAGTTCCCATGAAATCTGAAGTTGTTCAAATGACAACAGCGACCCACCTTGAATTAAATCACACAGCCGTGTTGGCTGCGTCACAGTCACGAAAGGGGCTACTTAATTCATTAATCCAATCCACTTTATTTATAGAGCACATTTAAAAACAACAAAGTTTACCAAAGTGCTGTACAAGTCCCACAACATAAGATAAAAAAAAAAAAATTATATTAATTTTTTTTTTTTTTTTTTTTATTCGAAGCTTCGAATTAAAATTGAAGCTCTGCCCCGACATTTTTAGAACTAGAGAAATACAAACTGAACGAATGCAAAACACACAAGATCTTACCTCATCATTGTTGTACTTCTCTCTTCTCCAGGTACAATTGCTGCATTGCTCCCCAACAACAAGCAGAGATATGAACGAGTCAAGGCCTCACTGCTGTGACCAGTGTGGAAAGCGCTTTATCAAAAAAGCCTCTTTTCTAATACACCAGCATATTCATACAGGAGAGAAGCCCTATAACTGTGACCAGTGTGAGAAGAGCTTCCGTCAGTCTGGACAATTAAAGATACACCAGCGCATTCATACAGGAGAGAAGCCCCATAACTGTGACCAGTGTGAGAAGAGCTTCAGTAACTCTGGAGCCTTAAAGAAACACCAGCGCATTCATACAGGACAGAAGCCTTACTACTGTGACCAGTGTGAGAAGAGCTTCAGTCATTCTGGAGGTTTAAAGACACACCAGCGCATTCATACAGGAGAGAAGCCCTACTACTGTGACCAGTGTGAGAAGAGCTTCAGTAATTCTGGAGCCTTAAAGGAACACCAGCGCATTCATACAGGAGAGAAGCCCTATAACTGTGACCAGTGTGAGAAGAGCTTCCGTCAGTCTGGACAATTAAAGATACACCAGCGCATTCATACAGGAGAGAAGCCCCATAACTGTGACCAGTGTGAGAAGAGCTTCAGTAACTCTGGAGACTTAAAGAAACACCAGCGTATTCATACAGGACAGAAGCCTTACTACTGTGACCAGTGTGAGAAGAGCTTCAGTCATTCTGGAGGTTTAAAGACACACCAGCGCATTCATACAGGAGAGAAGCCCTACTACTGTGACCAGTGTGAGAAGAGCTTCAGTCGGTCTGGAGCCTTAAAGGAACACCAGCGCATTCATACAGGAGAGAAGCCCTATAACTGTGACCAGTGTGGAACACGCTTCAGTCGGTCTGGACACTTAAAGAAACACCAGCGCATTCATGCAGGAGAGAAGCCCTATATCTGTGACCAGTGTGCAACACGCTTCAGTACCTCTGGAGGCTTAACGATACACCAGCGCATTCATACAGGAGAGAAGCCCCATAACTGTGACCAGTGTGAGAAGAGCTTCAGTAACTCTGGAGGCTTAAAGAAACACCAGCGCATTCATACAGGACAAAAGCCCTATAACTGTGACCAGTGTGAGAAGAGTTTCAGCCATTCTGGAGGTTTAAAGACACACCAGCGCATTCATACAGGAGAGAAGCCCTATGACTGTGACCAGTGTAAGAAGAGATTCAGTAGATATGACAGCTTAAAGACACACCAGCGCATTCATACAGGAGAGAAGCCATACTACTGTGACCAGTGTGAGAAGAGCTTCAGTAACTCTGGAGCCTTAAAGAAACACCAGCGCATTCATACAGGACAGAAGCCTTACTACTGTGACCAGTGTGAGAAGAGCTTCAGTCTTTCTGGAGGTTTAAAGACACACCAGCGCATTCATACAGGAGAGAAGCCCTACTACTGTGACCAGTGTGAGAAGAGCTTCAGTCGGTCTGGAGCCTTAAAGGAACACCAGCGCATTCATACAGGAGAGAAGCCCTATAACTGTGACCAGTGTGGAACACACTTCAGTCGGTCTGGACACTTAAAGAAACACCAGCGCATTCATGCAGGAGAGAAGCTATACTTGATTTGATGTTTTTTATTTTCGTGTCTTACATACAAGTGTATGCCCAGCCCATATGTGCTTACAAGACACATAACAATAAGTATATAATAATACACTTGACCAATTACTTGACAAATGACATAGACCAAGATGGCCACAAGAATAAGAAAATACAAGAAAATACAAGAAAACGTAATATAACACAAGCTGTACGCAATGTAAATAAACAAAGAAACAAGAGGAATTCAAATACAATTCAATGCTTTCTCCAAAAATCCTGCAAAACTGAAGATGTCCTCCACAAAAAAACAACTCAACATACAACTCTCAGACTGCCAAAACAAATCCGGATTTTACTATTTGAATTTTCTCAAATAAAGCCCTCCTCAAAGCGGTGTACAAAGGGCAATAAAAAACAAAATGATATTCATCCTCCACCACTCCCAGATCACAGAACACACAACCGCTCCTCCTCAGGTTTACCTTGGAATCTACCCACTTCCACAGCCAATGGCAGGGTGCCAGACCTCAACTGGGCACACAGAGACCTCCGTCTTCTCTTTAAGTTTAACATTACATAAGGTTCAGTAAAATACTCATTTTTAATTGCAACATATTTTCTAAGTTTAGGTTTTTTCCAAATCTCCAACTTCCACTTATCCTGATGGATTGTTGATAATTTAGTTTTAATTATGTGAACCTTACACTGCAGATTGTTCATAAAAATCATACTTAAGTCAGTAGAAGAAAAAATCATGGTCATCTCTCTTGACCAGGGATGACCGTGTGCTCTGTCCCAATTAAAAATCTTTTGTGTCACCCTGCCATTTGGCAGCTGGACCAGGCGGTTCCATAACCTAACCATTTCACCTTTTTTGCTTGACCAAGCAAGAGTCCCACCCTATGCACCTTCTATAGCCCCTTTTGGTGTGTATTTATGGACTAAAAAAGTATAAAAGTATCTTATGGCCCGGTTCTGGATAGCATTACATTCAGGTGCATCATCAAAACCCCATACTCCAGCAGCATAAAATAAAACAGAACCCACCATTGAATCAAATAATTGTGTAAATGTTGAAAACCGAAGGTCAGTGCACACTTTAATTTTACTCAACACGCCACCTAGCGCCCTTCCTGCTGACTCAGACATAATTTTCCTTTCTTCTATGAAGCTCATGTACTCATTAAAGGTGAAACCAAGATATTTATAAGAATGTGTGTAAATCAGGGGCGTTGGTCCAAATTGAAACTTATGACTACTCTGCTGTTCATGTTTTTTCCTGAAGTGCATAATCTGTGTTTTTTCACTGTTAATCGCAAGTCTCCATTTCATGCACCAAGAACTCATAATATTCAACATGTTTTGTAAATTTGCTTCTATTTCTGCAAACGGAACAATATCATCAGCGTACAATAAAATACTTAGGATTATATTATCTATTGGAATACCAAGATTGGCTTGCTTGTGACATACTACTGTGACCAGTGTGGAACACGCTTCAGTACCTCTGGAGGTTTAAAGGAACACTAGCATATTCATACAGGAGAGAAGCCCCATAACTGTGACCAGTGTGGAACACGCTTCAGTACCTCTGGAGGTTTAACGATACACCAGCACATTCATACAGGAGAGAAGCCCCATAACTGTGACCAGTGTGAGAAGAGCTTCAGTACCTCTGGAGGTTTAAAGGAACACTAGCGTATTCATACAGGAGAGAAGCCTTACCACTGTGACCAGTGTGAGAAGAGCTTCAGTACCTCTGGAGACTTAAAGAGACACCAGCGCATTCATACAAGAGAGAAGCCTTAACACTTTCAATGCCCAAAACGTGATGAGACGTTTTATCAGCCCAATGCCTGAATGCCCACGACGACAATTCGCGTTTTATTTTTTTATTAGCGATCTGAATTCATATTTCATCAACCGAGTCTCCCGTTGGTATGCAGCCCCTGTAGGAGCTCAGATGTGAAAAAACCGCCCCCTATCGTCTCCCAGATGGTAATGCACCCTTTTGGAATGGACTCAATGAAAATGGATGAGAAAAGAAAAATCCGGAATCCACATTTTACTTCTCAGGCATGTAACCCGAGCCGATCGGATTCATTGTGGAGCCTCAGAACAGCGTGGAATACATATGTACAGTATGTAGCGTTGGATCAATAAAAGCGATCGATTTTTGGAATGGCGATCAGGAATTGGAATGATCTTTTTGGAGAACATCTGATCTGAGGTAAGGAATCTATTTTATAAGTCTTGGGATAATCAAAGTTGTATTCGCTGAGATCTCAGCGTTCGCCCTATGTGTGTGTGTGTGTGTGTGTGGGCGATCGCTTTGAGGAAATCAGAGAATCGATTTTCAGATCGCCTATATAGTGTGCATACGTACACATATACTATCGATAATCTAGCGTTTATTTGAAAGCGATTCATAAATAGGCAGAGAAATTACAACGTTTTTGTGTATTCTAGAATATTCCGGTAAAGGGCGATTATCATGGAATCTTTATATTTTCCTTGAAAACGAGGGCTTTTCAAAATGCTATAAAACAAAAATCAACCGATAAAAAAACAATCCGCTTTGACACTGTTGACTGGAAAACGAGTCATTGATAAGCGACGGGCAGATTAGACACATAGCCATAATTTAAAACATAGATTGGGCGTTATTAACGCTAACATTGAAGTGGATGGTGGGCATTCAAGCGGTAAATCAAGATTAAGCTTGGGCTCTGAAAGTGTTAAAGAAAGTGGAGGAATAATTTCTTTTGATAATTTAAAGACACACCAGCACATTCATACAGGGGGGAAGCCCTGCCACTGACCAGCATGGGAAGAGCTTCAGACAATCTCAAGATTTAAAGAAGCACCAATATATTCCAGTATGTTCATTCAGGTGTCGACCCCTAAAATTGTGTAATCTGCTTAAAAAAATCAACATACTTACAGTAACAACACATTCATCCTGGACAGCAATCCAACTAATGTGATCTGCATCTGAAGAACTTCTGACACATCTTCAAACGGCAGTTTCATGGTTTGAATAGAGCCTTGCTCTCTAGTCCTCTCTTCCAACAATAGTTGTCTCTCTTCCAACATGACTGTAAACAGACACACATAGGGCCCAAGGGGTGCTTGAGCACTTGCCCTTTTCCCCTCAGAGTCAAAAAATGGCTGGTGGTAATTGTATTTTATTAAAATGTTATTTTCTATGCAATTCTATCAAATATGTGCTAAATATAGATGCAACAATGCATTTTAAAGTTTCGAAAGATTGCGTCCCTCCCAACTATTCTTTGACATCTGTAATCTTTGCAACATGACTCACTAGGAAATACTGCATGTGGTTTAGGAGGGGTGGCTCCTAGGTAGAGCAGGACAGGACGCAGAAAGAGACAATATCTCATGTGTATGAAGATCATCATTTAAATATTTATGTAAAATATTTCTTGTTATACCTGACATCGCTGCGAATGAGCAACAGTGCAAATATTTTTATTTTACATCGTGAAACTATATAGATTGTTTACAATCAATCCAAAATGTTTGTATTACTCATAAACTGTTCATCTATAAACGTTTTTGTTTGGCATTACACAGTTTCATTACTTGGGTGCTGGGAGGGTAAACTTTGCATTCGCACATACAGCCCCTCCGATTAATGTGCAGATTGTCAGGAGTCCAGTGCAGGTGTGGACGGGGCTTCAGTGTGTTTTGCATGCTGTTGACTTTTTCCCCAATTTGCTGTGTGAGTGAGTGATTGGGAGAGAAACAAGAGGAACTTGATGCGCTGTACACTATTTCTTCAACTGCCATATTGATATAAATATTTTTTATATGCCCTTTATTTTTGGTTGAGCACCAAGGTTGAGATATGAAACATTGGAAAAGCATATTGTTCCACTGGCTTTACTGTTGATATATTTCTCAAATATTTACACATAGCAACCATTGTTTTGCACATAGCAACTGTCCCTTCCATTGCCATATTCAAAACAATGGCCGCCATGTTACAGGCAGCCATGTTGGAAGGCAAAGAACTACACAAACATTCAGTGCAAGGCCTCTATTTAAACACATTTTCAAATCTTCTTATGACCACCTACTATCAGAAGGCCTTGTTGAGTCATGGTGTCCTACTCAATCAACCCTGCAGCGGCCAGTCTGTTGTTATTTCATCATTTATTTCCTTTGTTGAACCAGACCAGGCTTTAGCTCCACTAATTTCACCTTGGTTAACAACCAGGAAAGGGAATACGTGTATTGTATTGTGGTAATCTAGTAATCCATGCATGAAAATTATCTTTTATTTTCAGAGAATCTTTTAGTTATCAAGATTGTGCCATGAAGGCAGTGTTATGTTTATATGTGATGTTTTTACAATGATGTCTGCATATATAGACTAATAGTGCTGAGTGGAATATATTGGCGCACATAATCCTCTCAAAGTAACTCTGAAGTAACATGTTCATGCATTCAAGATATATCTTTAAATTGTTCACATTCTGTTCATAGTGAATAAACATTAAACAGTAAATATACATTTGTATTCTTTTTATTCTTGTCATTGAGCAGTCCTTGAATATATAGGTACTAATCTTGTAGTTCCACTTAGATGGAAAGACATGCAGGACACAACTGCTATAGAAAAGATTGTATTATGTGATTGAATGGAAGAAACTTCTTGATTTAAAACAATACAACACTTTGGCAGAACATTTTCAAGGAATCAAATGTATTGCAGTTCACAAAGAGTCGCCATCAATATTGTCTGCTCTGGGAGTGGAGACCACTAGTCACCACCACTAACTTGTGTTTCAGAAACATTGTTTAAATATGCTGATAGTACTAACGCATATACATGTGAAAAAGTAGAGCCAGGTACTAATATCTAATTGTTTGCCCAGGTACACGAGAAGCCATTCTTCCTGTTTTCAATTATCAATATTAAGCCCAATGCTAGTGATGTATATCCAGGAGAGGTCATATTCCAGGTGGAGTGAACTCCTATTGAGCGGAGCATTTAACGCCTTACTTTTATAAATAATAAAGTACCTTGGACCTAATGAGGAACTAAATGTTAACAAAGTATATAGAACAAATATTATTCACTCTATAGTTTTTGAATTAGAGGTAAACAGATGGACAGGTCTTTACTGAATGTGTCATTAGGAAGTGAAGTAGAAGCCATTCTGGAAGGATTTCAGGTCTAAGACTTGAGTAACAATAGTCAATCGTTTAACATCAAATTCCTCAATAGGTGCTTAATCATCATTATTATGCCCTCTAAAGTAAATGTTACTATATTTATAAAGGACCTTTCAATACAGTTAAGTAACAAAAGAGCTTCCCAAAATCAAAATAAAACAGGATTTTACACATTAAGAAAATGCCTGCAGGTTGTTTTAAAAATGAAATTAAACTTTATTTATATAGAGCCTTTTGTGCAAGATTAAAATACAAAAGTGCTTAACGAAGAAGTCATAAAATAAATGCAACACAACAATTGAAATAGGAATAAAACAACAACAAATAACTAGTGGTAATGAAGTAATGAATTAGATAAGAGCTAATAAAATAGCATGGTGAGACAGAGACTCTGACCGCTATGAGGGCCTCCACTCTATATGAATTGAAAATGGGGGACCCTGATGGAAACAAGACAAACGTCTTTCTCAGGTCTGCATCCCCTTAACAATTGTATGTATTGAGCCGTACTGTATTGTACCCATTCTGCAATCTGTTAAATAAAGTTTTCATTCATTCATTCATTCTCTGTGGAGTGACCAGTCCTGAAGCCTGACTGATTAGGGTCTAGGTCGGAGGTCATTCTGTAAGAGATAAGCAGAAAGTTGGTTGGATCCAGCACGTTCAAGTGATTTAGAAAGGAAGGAGAGAAGAGAGACGGGACTATAGTTGTCTATGACGGTGGGGTTTATGTTTTTTTTTACGAGAGGTGTGACTGGCTTGTTTTAGGGAGGTGGGAACCAGACCGTACCAAAGTAGTGCCAGACCGAATCACACACGTCATTAGTTTAACCATTTATTATAATGCAGAATAAATGTCAATGATAATAGTTATTCTTGGTGAGGTGGTTCTACTCTTAGGGGTGCTCCCTGCTGCAAGAGATTAAAGCATAACGTTTAATGTTGCTCCATGTGAGTAGACCTTTAGGCCGTGGTGGGACAGCTTAAATCCAAATGAAAACCTATAGCGAGCTGAAAGGTCCCACTCTATCCTTCCTCATCATAACTATATTAGATGGGAGGCCGAGTCAGTCTAAAGTGAACTTGATTGATCCATGTTGGCAGACTACACAATTCTTTGTGTGTAATATCTAGTTATTATGTTGAGTCAAAATACGTTTGTTGGCCAGCCGTCTGTTGGTCATCGGTGTTCGTAATCTTACATTTAGATTCAATGTTTGCTCATGCATATCTTGGGACACCTCTAGCTGATAAACCAATCAGGATACAGAAACGGGAAGTACGGACCCCAAAATTGTCAACAAGAACGGAGAATCTGACTGGAACGCTAGCTGTATTATACATCGCAACATGACAGTAAATACTATTGTAATAAAACGTTCAAAACTATGTTCAATTTGTGTATTGTTTTGTTACTATATAAGATTGTATTTCGCACTGTATTAACCATAACGACGTCACAGATGAGCTTTAGATGGTTGATATTAACGTTAGATCCGACGGTCCGACCTAAATACTATTGTAATAAAACGTTCAAAACTATGTTCAACTTGTGTTTTGTTTCTTAATATAAGATTGTATTTCGCACTGTATTAAGCCATATCGACGTCAGGTGAGCTTTCTAGCCATTAGATTGTTAACGTGATATTAACGTTAGATCTACGACCACAATTTGATTCCAAGTTTTTACATACCTCACTTTGTTGGTCTCTCACGAAAGTCTTTCTCTGGACTGCAAATATACTGTCTCATAAATATACTCTTCCAATATATAAATATGCATATAAATATATTGTTTTAGATGCTGTTGTCACTATGAATTACAAATGAGGGACCCTGATGTAAACAAGACAAACGTCTTTCTCTGGTCTGCATCCCATCTGCAATTGTTTTCTGGACTCTTTGTATCATAAACAGTACTGTATTTGCAAATCTGGTATGTCATAATTAAATGTATAGATGTAGCAGTAGGCCTACTGTATCTGTATGTCATGTATGTCATATATGTTATGATGAATTGAAAATGGGGGACCCTGATGTAAACAAGATGAAAGTCTTTCTCTGGTCTGCATCCCCTTAACAATTGTGTGTATTGAGCTGTACTGTATTGTACCCATTCTGCAATCTGTTAATACAGTTTTCAATTAATGTCAGACGTCCTCTCCATAAAAAAAACTATTGAATTGCTCAGAATTTTAAATTATGTCCCCAATAGGACATAATAATATTAATATTATTCCCCAGTATGACACAATAAACACAGAATGAATGCTACCAAAGAGAATGCTATATGCAATTTGTGTATAAAGTGTGTATTAATCCTGTAACATGAGTCATGGTCAGATCTAGCCTGGCATAGAGAACAGAATGTTGATTTTTTGATGTTCAAGTTTCTTTATTAGTTGTCATACAGAAGTACAGAATACTTTTATATAAAATGCTTCTTTCTGTTTTGCTCCAGAGATTGTGCTAGATAAAAATAGATAAGTATAAAATAGAAGTCAAGTACGTAGACAATTGTTCAATATATACATACAATGTACAATGCAGAGTAGAAAAGTAACTGAGTTACAATACAATATACTATACAGTACAATGCAGAAATGGGATGAGGTACAATTTACAGTAAGGTGTAATGAGGTATGGGTTGTAGTGCAAATTCTTTGCCAATAAATATAAAGTGTGTTTAGGTGTTCTAAAGTGGGTGCTGCAGTCAGTTGTTTGTTTAATAGTGAGTGTGTGCGTGTGGATGTGTGTGCTGTGAGTGCATTTGATGGTTGTTACATAGTGTTATTGTCATTTGTATGTGTGTAATGTGTAACTAGTACAGTGGAGGGGTGTCCAGTCCAGGGCCCAGAGAGTAGAGAGCTGTGTGAGTCGTCCCCGGACAGCTTATGTGAGACCATCCTTGTTCAAAAGTTGAGCTCTTGCAGATTATCCTGGCCCCACTTCTATCCAGAACAATATATAAAGGGACTGCACATTGTTTATTCACTGTGCTGTTTACCATGGCCTCTCATTCAATCATGATATTCATTGTTTTGGGAAATACAGGTCCTGCAGTTGCCACTCTGATAATGGTTCTTGATATAGAGCAGTCACCTCAAGAGCTCAATCTTTGAGCTTGCATGATTGATTACTATAGAACCCTCAGGCTAGGGTTAATTAGGCCTAGAATATATCTGTCGTGTGGTCCAGGGTTGAGCATCTGGGGAAACAGAAAAACAATCAATACATTTTGGAACATTGTTACTACAATAGATAACGTTATTCATCATATTAACAGATTGCAGAATGGGTACAGTACAGTACAGCTCAATACACACAATTGTTAATGGGATGCAGACCAGAGAAAGACTTTCATCTTGTTTACATCAGGGTCCCCCATTTTCAATTCATCATAACATATTACATACATGACATACAGATAGACAGTAAACAACAGCACAGGGACCATCCAATATCAAACTATTGTTAAGGGGATGCAGACCAGAGAAAGACGTTTGTCTTGTTTACATCAGGGCCCCCCATTTGTAATTCATAGTGACAACAGCATCTAAAACAATATATTTATATGTATATTTATATATTGGAAAAGTATATTTATGAGACAGTATATTTTGTACATATGTAACTGTTGTGACAACGTCTTGTGACAAACAGTACTGTATTTACAAATCTGGTATGTCATAAATAGATATGTAGCAGTACAACGTCACAGGCAACAACACATACCGCTATACCGTAACACACAGCAAGAATGTGAAACAAGTTACTATTATTAGTATTGGGTTAGAGTTGTTTGATTTACACTAACGTAATGTTAGATTGCTATCTGAGAAAGTTAAAATGCTAACGTAACGTTAGTCTGTGAGCTGGCTACAATATTTTCCCATGTGTAATCGGAAGTCAAAACGGATGCATATAAACAGCTGATGACTCATAACTTCCTATCACGTTTGAATAATGCTGTAGAGTTAAGTAAAAATGCATTTCAATAGTAATGTATATGAGTATTGAGAGCTTACCGATGCAGAGCTATCCAGTGTTGTCAACAGACAAGTCGCAAATTTACTTCCTAGTTTCCGGAGCTTGAGGAATGTCATTGGGAGAAATCAAGTCACCTGACGTTGTAACGCGTTTTGATTGGTTCCGCAGCAATGCCCCTTTTCACAAACGTAGGTAGTTTTTATCTTATCAACACATTAATTTCATAAAGATATGACCCAACAACCGTTGCCAACAAACGGAAATGTGTTATTATAGTATATTATGTAGTTCATATTACAATAACATATAGTCTGTTTAACCAGATCAATCATTTCATTAACGGAAGCCTCTAGAGACCTTCGGCCCGCCGTCTATATCAATAGTATCCAGCTGCAGCCGTTCAGACCAGCGCTTACAAGCCCCGCACATACAAGCCCCGCACATAGCAACCCCTCGCTTCCATTGGCTGATTTTGGTCACGTGATTTTGGGTCACGTTGCACGTTGCACTGCGGGATTGATTGATTGATTGATTGAAAACTTTATTAACAGATTGCCGTATGATTTGGGTCACGTTGCACTGCGGGATTGATTGATTGATTGATTGATTGATTCATTCATTGATTCATTGATTGATTGATTGATTGATTGAAAACTTTATTAACAGATTGATTGATTGATTGAAAACTTTATTAACAGATTGCCGAATGGGTACACGTGACCACAGGCCCTGATTGATTGATTGAAAACTTTATTAACAGATTGTAGAATGGGTACACGTGACCTGACCGATTGATTGATTGATTGATTGATTGATTGATTGATTGATTGAAAACTTTATTAACAGATTGCAGAATGGGTACAGTGACCGATTGATTGATTGATTGATTGATTGATTTATTGATTTATTGATTTATTGATTGATTGATTGAAAACTTTATTAACAGATTGCAGAATGCAGTACAGCTCAATACACACAATTGTTAAGGGGATGCAGACCATGCAGTACTGTTACATTTGTGACATACAGTAAATATATACAAGGGGGAGGGAACTGTACATTTATGATGAATTGAAAATGGGGGACCCTGATGTAAACAAGACGGAAGTCTTTCTCTGGTCTGCATCCCCTTAACAATTGTGTGTATTGAGCTGTACTGCAGATATATTTCAATTGCCTTACTTATTTACATAAGTATTATAGGCCTACAGCAGTATTGTACAGACAGTCTGTGTGAAGTCTGTGTGGTTATCCAGCTGCACAAAGGCAGAGCAAGAGGCTCTACAGAGGGTGGTGAAGGCGGCAGGCAGGATTGTCGGGACTCCTCTATCAAACATCACCTCCGTCTTCACCTCCTGCTGCCTCCACCGCTCCAAGTGTATCATCAAGGACCAGTCTCACCCAGCACATCACCTCTTTCAGCTCCTTCCCTCAGGGAGGAGATACCGGTCCATACATGCCAAGAGTTAAAGATTTAAGAACAGCTTTTTCCCCCAAGCAGTCAGACTGTTAAACGCTCATTGACTGTCCCCTCACGTGCACCATGCACTTACCTGGACTTGATAATCACTGTTACCACTCATCATGCACTTTATTTAAAATATTCTGTTATGTACAGTGTTATATGTGTTTCATGTATGTATATATTGTACTACGGTCTGTGGGAGCTCCCCTGAAATTTCACTCACGGTCATATAAGAGTTTTAATGTAGAATGTTTTATTAATGAAATGTTGGGTATAAACTGGGAGGAGGTATGTTGTGAGGATGACCCAGAGGTTGCACTGGACTTATTTATGTCAGAAACAAATCAGCCCCATGGATAGATAGTAGCTTTTAATGAATTTTAATGAATGAGAGAGACATACTGTAGCCAAAAAAGCATCAGTGTGTTCCAGTTCTGCAGATGACAGACAAAAGTACCGTTCCTTACGTAATCAAGTCACAAAGTTAAATAAGGTGAGAAAAAGGGAATATTTTAAACCATGGTTATATGATGTGAGAAATGATGGTAAAAATCTATGGAATGTTTTAAATCAAATTATGGGTAGAAAATCCAATGTCTGTACACCTTTTGTTGAGTCATATGGAATTGTCCTAACCAAACCATGTGATATTGCCAACCATTTTAATGATTTTTATGCAAGTAAGATATCTCAGCTCAGGCAGGGAATGCACATCTCAAACAATACAAAATCAAATGACATAATTAAGAATATCATAATGAAAGATAAAGGGTGTACATTTGATTTTCAACAGGTGGAGGCAGCGGGAGGTGAAGACGGAGGTGATGTTTGATAGAGGAGTCCCGACAATCCTGCCTGCCGCCTTCACCACCCTCTGTAGAGCCTCTTGCTCTGCCTTTGTGCAGCTGGATAACCACACAGACTTCACACAGACTGTCTGTACAATACTGCTGTAGGCCTATAATACTTATGTAAATAAGTAAGGCAATTGAAATATATCTGCAGTACAGCTCAATACACACAATTGTTAAGGGGATGCAGACCAGAGAAAGACTTCCGTCTTGTTTACATCAGGGTCCCCCATTTTCAATTCATCATAAATGTACAGTTCCCTCCCCCTTGTATATATTTACTGTATGTCACAAATGTAACAGTACTGCATGGTCTGCATCCCCTTAACAATTGTGTGTATTGAGCTGTACTGCATTCTGCAATCTGTTAATAAAGTTTTCAATCAATCAATCAATAAATCAATAAATCAATCAATCAATCAATCAATCGGTCACTGTACCCATTCTGCAATCTGTTAATAAAGTTTTCAATCAATCAATCAATCAATCAATCAATCAATCGGTCAGGTCACGTGTACCCATTCTACAATCTGTTAATAAAGTTTTCAATCAATCAATCAGGGCCTGTGGTCACATGTACCCATTCGGCAATCTGTTAATAAAGTTTTCAATCAATCAATCAATCTGTTAATAAAGTTTTCAATCAATCAATCAATCAATGAATCAATCAATCAATCAATCAATCAATCAATCAATCAATCCCGCAGTGCAACGTGACCCAAATCATACGGCAATCTGTTAATAAAGTTTTCAATCAATCAATCAATCAATCCCGCAGTGCAACGTGCAACGTGACCCAAAATCACGTGACCAAAATCAGCCAATGGAAGCGAGGGGTTGCTATGTGCGGGGCTTGTATGTGCGGGGCTTGTAAGCGCTGGTCTGAACGGCTGCAGCTGGAAGCATCTCGTCTATATGGCTGAACACAGCTCTTCTGTTCAACGTTGACACCCTGACCCCCCAGATGTGTTCTGCACAGTTACCACTAGAGGGCAGAATGTCCCCATGTATCACCTGAACGCGTAAATATTAAAGGCAACCAACTTGTGTTCAGCCTTTCGTTCAGCGTTTCTCTGATTGGCCACATGACCACACTGCCGCGCGGCAGAGAGTTGCGCCGCCCGCGGCAGCGGCCGTCTTCCGTTGTAGAATTGTTTACATCAGGGTGAACGCTATTGTATTCGCAAATATGAGAGCCAGCAATACGCAGCTCCAGTTAACCTAATTTATACCGTAATGAATCATTAAAAAAATATACCGTTAACTGGAATATGTTGTTTCTTTACACATATGTTGGGATTATGTAATTTGTAGTTTGTCATGACAAAACAATAAAAATCGCTACTTTACATCAGGGTGAACGCTGTTAGTAACGCTGCCACCACCCACTTCAATGACAGAGCTCTCATATTTGCGAATGCATAAACTATATCTTAAATTATGGCTATGTGTCTAATATGGCTGTTGCGAAGTCATTGATAAGCGACAGCCATATTAGACACATAGCCATAATTTAAGATATAGTTTATGCATTCGCAAAATATGAGAGCTCTGTCATTGAAGGGCTTCTACAACGGAGCACGGCCGCTGCTGCTGGAGCTGGACCGAGTCAAGCCGGCGGCGGCGCACGGAAGCCGGGGACAAACCACCGCATCGCCCCGCTGGCGCTTCAGCAGCCTTCACGGATGTACAGTGACAAGTGAATCTGGTAGTTGGTTTATGACATTAAAAACGCGAAATAACATATAACGTTACAGCGTACAGTTCCACACTGATGTACAGTGACACCCAGAGTTTCTAGTTACAGTAGTGACGCGTGAATCGAGATAGTCCTAACAGTGTTTATTATTAAGAGTCAGATAGTCCTAACAGTGTTTATAGTCCTAACAGTGTTTATTAGTAAGAGTCAGATAGTCCTAACAGTTTTTATTATTAAGAGTCAGATAGTCCTAACAGTTATTTATTCTAGTACATTTGTGATGTCACAGTATGATGTCATAATCAAACATTCTAGAACATTTGTGTATCTATTCAACAATTCTCTCAGAAGATCTCATTGTGCATCTTGAAACAGTACTGATCAGTACTGAACAGATGGACTAAACAACATAGATTGAAGCCTGCATTTCATTATCACTGGAGATACATTTCTCACTCACCATTGTATTTTATGTGAAAATAATTGTAAGTAGGTGAATTCTACACATCTGACAACGCCATCTGACAATATCATAATGATGTGTTTTCTATATTATATCCACAATCATTCATCTAAAAAATTGTATGGGGGCGTAAATACATGTTAAGATATTCAAAATCGTCACAGCAGTATAGTTTGTTTATACTTCAGAAGTGATGTACAGTGACGAGTGAATCTGGTAGTTGGTTGTTAAAAACGCGAAATAACATAATAACGTTACAGCGTACAGTTTCTAGTTCAGTCAGCAGCCTCCACTGATGTTATGACGTTATACATTATGCTCTGCGCTTCATTCATTCATTTCATAATCAGTCAGCAGCCTGCGTCCTCCACTGATGTTATGACGTTACAAACACGAAATAACATTATACATTATGCTCCCCTCCACTGATGTTATGACGTTACAAACGCGAAATAACATTATACATTATGCTCCGCGCTTCATTCATTTCATAATCAGTCAGCAGCCTCCACTGATGGATTTCATTTGGGACCGCTGCCGCTTCCTCCACTGATGGATTTCATTTGGGACCGCTGCCGCTTGCCTGCCGCGTTTGCGGCAAAAGGGGGCGGGGGGTCGTGGCCAATCAGAGAAAAGCTGACCACAAGTTGGTTGCCTTTAATATTCACGCCACCTGAACGTCACTCCTTACAGTGATACAGGTATAAAGCAGTGGAGGCTGCTGACCAAATTTTTAGGTGAAGCACAAATTATTATATTATATTATATATTAAATAATATTTTTAAAACATCCCCCACTGTGTGTCAGTGGTCAGTGGACACAGATATATTAACATTAGGTGACAGCGGACCTGACCAGATGAAAACATATTAGGTGACAGCGCACCTGACCAGATGAAATCATATTAGGTGACAGCGCACCTGACTAGATGAAATCATATTAGGTGACAGCGCACCTGACCAGATCAAAACATATTAGGTGACAGCGCACCTGATCAGATCAAAACATTTTAGGTGACAGCGCACCTGACCAGATCAAAACATATTAGGTGAAGGTGACAAGGAAGCCACAGACTCATACCCCCCCGACACTCAACTAACCGCCTCGGACAGTCCTTCATACCAGTGGCCATCAGGCTCCACAACAGTGGGCAGCGACTGCTGCCAGACATCGACCTAGAACTAATAGGAACCCAAGTAGGACAATAACACTACCTTATGCATACTGCACCTTATGTGGATACTGTGATACTGTGAATAATGAATAATGTATATTTCAGTTAGTTAGATAGTTAATTATATTGACCTATTTGTTTACACTGCTTGTGTTGTTTTCACTACCTGTACCCCCCCCCCCCTTCCCCCATGCTGCTATGATGCCTGAATTTCCCCAAGGGGATCAATAAAGGAATATCTTATTTTATCTTAAAAGGAAAGATGAAATTACCTACCTGGGTTCCATCCTATAGGCAAATCTTTCCTGTGACAAAATGGGATCCAATGTAATAAAACTAAGTCAACCAACAAACTAGATTCCTGTACCGGATCTCCTCTCTGGTAAACAAGAATACCTTGAAGACTCTAACAGGAGCACTCATTCAAGGGTACTACGACTATGCTTGCACCTCATGGTACCAAAGCACCTCAAAGGCACTAAAAACAAGATTACAAACATCACAAAACAAACTGGTCAGACTACTGCTTGACCTTACTCCTAAAACCCACCATACCCCTGTCCACTTTGACAACCTAGGATGCAGGGCTCGAGACTAACGATGTCCCGTCGTCCCGGGGATGATCAAATATTGATTTGGGACGAACAGAAATCTTTTTTGGGACGCAACCGGGACGGGGAGGATTTTTTCTTTTTTTTCACAGGAAATGTAAATTAGCCGACTGTCAGTGCGCGCATATATTGCTGTCAAATGGTGAATCTAAACGTTGCATGATTAGCCGAATCCAATGTCTATCTCCGTCTCCCAAGGCAGCGATACGCTAATCCAACATCAAGCTCCTACCCACCACTCCTCAGCCAGTCGCGCTGCAGCATCAAGCTCCTACCCACCTCTCCGCAGCCAGTCGCGCTGCTGCAGCAGCAGCATCACACCCCGAATGAATCTCGCTCCAAAAAATAAAAACGTGTTATCAGGTGAGGGAAATCTCTCTTACCTAGGCTTTCTCCACTGTACAAAAACACAGCGAAAAGTAAAATAAATAAAAAAACACGCTATACTGTCACTGTGGCATCCTCTCAGTGAAGCGAGCACTGTAAACAATAAACATGCTGCGCTATTTAAAGAGGGTGAACACAGCAGAAGATGGAGAACAGTCCCAAACTGACCAACAAGGAACTGCATCCACATCCAGCAATACTACCCCAGGCCCAGGGCCTGAGTCTAAGGTGAGGACACATTTAAATCACAGAAGTGTAATGTTAGTCTATTGGAACTGTATAGAGTTATCGACGCGTTCTAGTTATAGCTGCTTATTATAGCTAACGTTACTGACTAACGTATCAGACTGCCACTGATTAATCCATAGTTCACACTATTTTATTCTTATTGTTAATATTATTATATTGTTATTCCTATTTTAGTCCTATATTGACCTAATGTTTATTGTTGTTCAATGTGAGTGATACATAGTCTGCTCTGTAGTGCCGAATTTCCCTCGGGATTATTAAAGGATTTCTATTCGATTCTATACTAACACGTAATGTTACTACCATTGCGAGTTAATTGGCACAACGTTACATTTATCGAAACGAACACGGAGAAATAGACGACTTCACTTCAGCTACATGATGAATCTATATTATTCAGTGAGGAGGGCCCGCTGGAATTTAGCAGCAGTTATCAATATCGACCAGGAGGACAGCGCGATCTAAGGGACATGTTTCATTACTAGTCAAGTGTCATTACTTTAGTTATCAAAGGTGGAATCTCTGGACGCAATGACATTATATAGTTTAAAGCTAAACTACGTTTTTCTTTCTTGTTAGAAGAAGGATAACTTATTCAGTTAGATTTGATTTGATCTTTATTTATCTAACATTTTCAACCATAAACACACATTTGTAATAACAAAAAAAAACTAAAACGAAATAAAATACAAATACATTTAATCAACATGGCTCCAATTGGTTGACTATAACAGCACCGTGACCAAATATCCCTATATTGTTAAACACTATTTTTTATATATATATATTTATTTTTAATCATAATTATTCTTGTGAAATCTTTCCACCTGGGAGCCTTTTGACTAAATCAATTAATTCTCCCCTTCTCTGAATCGTGTTTCTTATGGCAATAACAACTATAGACGACAAAACCAAAGTAAATAAACAACATTTGATTTTTGGGACGGTTACATTCACTTTGGGACGGTTAAAATTGTATTTCGGGACGGTTCTGGGACGGTGGTGAAAAAAGTTAGTCTGGAGCCCTGCTAGGATGGCTTAGAGTAGACGACAGAGTACAGCAACTTGCAATGGGCCTGGTCTACAAGTGTGAGGTTTGGTTCTTTCCCCACCATGGGCTTCTTAAAGTACTGTGATGATTGGTCCGCTCCCCACCCACTCGCTCCGTTCCTTTAAGATATTTCGGTTAATTAATTGCATTCTCCTCTCCACACGCTTCTTCCTGTAGATGCCGTTTGATTGGTGCTCCCCCAACCACACGCTTCTGGAGCAATGATCAATCTCATCCCGCAGCTGTCACAGCTTGTCATTAAGCACCCCTTGGCTTTATATACCCTGATTCCCCTATTATTGATGTTGGATCGTTCTGAAATATTCTCTGCATTTGCCGTTTCCTTCCGTCGCTGCTTTCCCTGTTCTTTGCCTCCAGGACTCTCGAGAAATATTCCGTTTGGAGAACCTGCTTCCCCGTTACGAAGCGCTCGCCCTGTTTGATCCGCCCGCTTCACGCACAGCGCTCTGGTGAGTTTTTTGTAAGACAGTCTTTTGGATTCAATCGTTTTTGTGTGTGTTAAAGCACTGAAGAGATCCTGTTTTTCGTTCAGACTGTTCTCACCCTTTTGCCAGTTGGATATTCACTTTTGGATTTATTGTTTGGACTCTGCTCACTGTGTGTTTCACACCGAAGATTCTGTCACCTGGATTTATTGTTTGGACATTGCTCACTGTGTGTTTCACACCGAAGATTCTGTCACTTGGATTTATTGTTTGGACAAGTCACTTCACCTGTCACCTGTCAGTTTTCAATTGTGCACTGAGCTAACTCGGACTCTCTCTCTCCCTATCCGCCTCCACCCCGGAGTATATGCTGGGAGGATTCTGCAGAGCGGCTCAGACGTCACGGACAGATTCCACAAACGTAACCCCCCGGGAGAAGCTGCAGAGCAGCAAACATTCCTCACATGCCTGTTTCCCAGTTTGTTCTGTTCTCCACCAAATTCTTTCTGTTTACTCAGTAAATAAACACGCCCTTGATTTTGGCTAACTCTGAAACAACTCTCTCTGTGCCGTTTGCGTTTGGGGTCGGTGTCAAACCATAACAACAAGATACACTACACCACTAAGATACCCATGTGCATGTCGAAATACTTCCCAAAGGTCAGTGAATACCATGACCACAACACCAGAGGGAGTTCCACAAATCATGTTCAACCCAGATAAAATAATTTAAAAAGTTAAAAAAAAAAAAAAAAAAAAAAATTTAATAAAAGAAAATAGTCATAACTTAGAAATGAGATTGCATAGGTCTATGAATCGATATCGCGATTCTGTTTCGATTAATTGCCCAGCCCTACAGTGTGTACAGTAAGTTAGCTTGGTGATTATCATTGTGATGTAGGCTAAGCTGGCTAGCTACTGTTAGCATACAAGCACTGTAGCCTACTTACTTTTTCATCCACAACGTTTTTTCTGATCCAGATGCATAAATCCACTTCTTCATGTTGCTCAGTTGCTGGTTTATACTTCGGTCCTAATGTTGGCGCAAAGTTTAATTTAGCCTGAATTGACTTGTTATAGCTGTACAGCTTACTAACTACTAAACAACAACTTTCTCATAGTCTCAATTTTCACATAGTCAAAATGGGTCCAGCTGCATGTCCGGAGGATAGGTTTAGCTCGGGCCAATCTCAAGTTTCTCAAGTTTCTTTATTAGTTGTCATACAGAAGTACAGAATACTTTTATACAAAATGCTTCTTTATGTTACATTTTGTATAAAAGTATTCTGTACTTCTGTATGACAACTAATAAAGAAACTTGAGAAACTTGAGATTGGCCCGAGCTAAACCTATCATCCGGACATGCAGCTGAACCCATTTTGACTTTGCAATGCAGCAATCTCTGATATACCACTGTTTGTTTTATATATGAGATTGTGAGGAAGGGGAAGGACTAGATAAGTAATTGCTTCCTTCTGCTCCTTCTCGAACTCATTTGTTTATAATTGAATGAAGAATGGAAGATTTCATTTAGAATTTTTTTATTTTGTTTATCCATTTTATTGTGTTTTTATATGGTTGATTGTTCGAGATAAAATAAACTCAACTAAATTCTCTGGGGCTCATACAGAACCAAGCATTTAACTGTAATGTACATAATTATGTACTTTATACGTGACAAATAAAAGCAAACTTGAAACTTGAACTTGAAACTGTAATAGTGCTAATCAGTAAGTCATACTGGCCAGCAGTGTAACTAGCGAGAGTAGGTAAAGGATATGTACAGAATACAGAGATATATATATATATCTACTGTGTTGTTGGGGAAACGCAACACAGACATGTGGGGTTTGGCGGAGCCCAATAGCACAACACAAGAGGAGAGAGAGTGGAGCATTTTAGGGTGGTTTAATGATGTTTCCCCAAGCAGACAGTATACAACAGAAATGTGCCACAGACAGGTATTGGAATGTTCTCGGGGAGAGAACAGGTGCACTCCTTGTGGGGGAGTAGACACAGGTCTGTGTCATGGGCAAGAGTAGGAGCACTCCTTGTGCAGCACGGGATGTCCAGGTAGGAGGTGTACGCAGAGGTCCTGGGCATATAGAGAACAAGGGTTAGGACAAGGTATAACAACAAGGACTGGTTTGCAAGGCTACGGTTCGTCGTCGTACCTAGGAAGCTAGTTTAACACTCCGACGAGGTCAGGACAGGATCTGCAGCTTGAAGTACCATCTCGTTGATCAGGGGATGAGTCACAGAGAACCCTGCAGGTTCTATACAACAAGAGGTGCAAATCCAGAGCCTGCAGGATAATGAAAGACCCTCACCACCCCAATAACAGCCTGTTTCAGCTGCTGAGGTCAGGCAGACGCCTGCGAACCCCAGCTACTAGGACAGAGCGGCTTAGGCTCAGCTTCTTCCCCCAGGCCATCAGAGCCATGAACAATGAACATTGAGTGCTCAGAACATTGAACTATCCACACACAAGCACACATGAACACACACACGACACGCACGCTGTGCACGCTCACACACGAGCAGCCACTTAACACTTTAACATGAGCGGGCACACACTCATGTCGCACACACCCTGGCAGGGCTATTCAACTGGCGGCCCGTGGGATGATTCTGACCGGCCCGCAAAAGATTACATGATAATTAGAAGAAACAAAATTAAAGAAAAATTTAATATCTTTTTTTAACTATTTTTTTATTCTTTTTTTTAACTTTTTTCTTTTCATGTCAATGTTCACATGCACAATTGACCCAAAAGTCACTCAATTAATGACAGATTTCATTGATAAATTGAGGGAAAACTTTGCAAGTCGATTTGATGAATTTGACATGCCCAGAGAATTGATGCATTTTGTGAGCAACCCATTTGCCAATGTATTTCCACAAAAGGACAAGAGTTCCTTGCATCACTTCACATTGATGAAGGTCTCCTGCAACTTGAAATAATTGACATGCAAGCATCATCTGCTCTGAAGCAGGCACTTGAGAATGAATCCACCACAACATTTTGGATAAAGTGTATTCATGTCAACACATTCCCCAAAATAAAAACGCTGGCAATATCTGTGCTAACAATGTTTGGCTCAACATACACCTGTGAATCCAGTTTCTCTCACATGAATGCCATTAAAACAAGCAACCGTGCCTCCTTGACAAATGAGCATTTGCATCACTGTTTGCGGGTAGCCCTCACTTCCTATGAACCCTCTTTCTCTGCCATTGCCCAGTCAAAGAAGTGCAATCTCTCTCATTAGATGTGTGTATGTAGGCTAGGCCTGTCTGCCCCCCACCCCCCTGATGTTTGAGAGTTAAGAGTGGACAATAAGTGCTAATAAGATGCTGTGATTTGCTGTTGTTGCACAGACATGAAGCACTTTTTCATAAGCTCAGCTGCACTATAAATGTGTTTTTTTTGTTCAAGTGTTGATGTTAGAATGTTCAGATGCACATCATGCAGTTTTTTATTTTATTTTTATATTGAAATGTTGAAGAGGAGATGTTGCAGTTGTTGCACAGTCATACATGAAGCACTTTTTGCAGGAGATGTTGCAGATGTGGCACATAAATGAAGCACTTTTTTTGAAAAGTATACTACTTTTGCAATGTAGTTAAATAAAAGTTGTGAAAATGTGGTTGCGTGTTGTGTCAAGTGTACATATATTCATAGCACGGGGAGGTGCCGTGGCAGTCCGGCCCCTGGCCCCTTGGGTTTCTGACAATGTGGCCCCCTGAACAATTTAGTTGAATGTTGTTTTCCCTCCAGCTTTCACAACTTAACCTAGCCATTTTATTTGGAACATCATCATTCCAATATATTCAGGTGTTAAATTTCATTTCCAAAATGGCTAGGTTAAGTTATGAAAGCTGGAGGGAAAACAACATTGTATTTGAAGTTACTGCACTTTGCCTGTACATTACCTGTATAATTATTTAAGGAAATCGTGCAGTATCTGCTTTTTTGGGGTTAATTAAAATAATTACGTCATATTTTTGTATGCCTAAAGATTACTTCATTAATACATGTTAAATCTGGGTACTATCATCTATCTACCTATAACACATTTTGGATGGCAAGTCAAAAGATTTACAGCCATTTTTCTCAGTTTCACTGTTTGGAAGTTACTGCGGTCTGCCTGGGTTTTGAGTGTGATTTTGTAGTTACTGCAGTTTTTAAAACCCCATATCTCCTAAACTGAGCGACATTAACATCTGAAACTTAGTCACAAGATAAAACATTTATTGACAAGTTCAATTTCACTCAATTTTGACTTTTTTCAAGTTACTGCGGTTAGCCTTGACAGGGCAGTATAGTGTAGAGTAGACCTAGTAGTGTAGCCTATAGTGTAGACCTAGTAGTGTAGCCTATAGTGTAGACCTAGTAGTGTAGCCTATAGTGTAGACCTAGTAGTGTAGCCTATAGTGTAGAGTAGACCTAGTAGTGTAGCCTATAGTGTAGACCTAGTAGTGTAGCGTATAGTGTATACCTAGTAGTGTAGACCTAGTAGTGTAGACCTAGTAGTGTAGCCTATAGTGTAGACCTAGTAGTGTATACCTAGTAGTGTAGCCTATAGTGTAGAGTAGACCTAGTAGTGTAGCCTATAGTGTAGACCTAGTAGTGTAGCCTATAGTGTATACCTAGTAGTGTAGCCTATAGTGTAGAGTAAATGTCGCGGGTGGGGGTATATGGGTGTCTGTATGGGGGTGTGGATGTACCTGCGGGATCCCAAGAGGAGGACGTGTCCCGGGATGGTCTGGAAGAGGACCTAAAGGCTTACCTGGCTGATATAACAGGCAAGTGTATATCGGCCTATGATGGGTATTCGAATCACCGTCACTGTACTGCACCATGCTGTCCCTGCTTTCTTGTCTAGACGGAGTCCAGGAAGTCCCGGTGGGAGAGTGGAGAGCCGTCTTGGGAGGATGGTGATTTTGTGCAGAAGACAGCTACAGCAGGCGAGTGCAGGACCACCAGGGGGGGGTAGCTTACTTAACGTCATGCAGTCTACACATGTGTGCCCTCTTTCTTACGCACCTGGGGAGCGTCGTTGGAGGGAGCAAGAAGTGGATTGGCTGGCTGGCGTGGCGTGGCGGTGCCCGGAAGTACTGGCGCTGTTGAAAGGAGGATCAATGGTGGACAGTAGCAGAACGAAACGGGAGTCGAGAGGACGACACCAGAGGACGCAGAGCTGCAAGAGTACGAGGACACGCAACTTTTTTTGTCTTGTGCTTTTCTCCAGTGGAACATTTTCCTATTGCCGACTGCGGTGTTCCCCCCGCTGTGGAACGGGTGGAGCCTCAGACAGGAGAGACATTGTCGCAGCACTGCACGCCGTGAGTAAATGGATACAAGATATCAGAATACGCGCCTGACAAGCGAACTGTTTCCCGAGTGGTAAATGAAGAAATAGAAGAACAGTGACTGCATTGGAATTAGGAATATTATTAATAGCGTGGAGCTGAAGATTATCAGAACGGCATGCAGTAAGCCAGTAAAACTGTAGAAGATTTGAACCACCAGTATTTTGGACACTCCATCCTCTGTGAACTATCTCTCTCTCTTTGTTGTATCATATGGAGAATATCTCATTTGTGCATTGTGACGAACCCGGGAACGGGGGGACCTTGCTATTACTGACTTTGCCTTCCATTACAGGCGGGAGGACATTATTATACGCCTGGTGCTTGGAGTATACTAAAACACCCCAGTACGGACAGAAGGGTTTTAGCCCGAAGGCGTGAGGGGCTACGGGAGCGGAAGGGGGTGGCGTCCTTCCGGCCCTCACCTTCGGGCCCCGGTCATAACTAAACCCTTTTTTGTAGTGTTTGTAAACTCAGCGCTTCCACTGCCCAAACCTAGGTTAGGATATGAGAGGAGTATTCTAGGCCTAGTCACCACCCCTAGCGGTGAGCAGCCCCCATTATTTTATCCCAGCCCCCTTAGTTGCTGTGTGACACTTAGTGTGTATTTACATAACCTATGTTCCCTATAATCATTTGCCGTGGCTCCCCGAGAGATGGTGTGATATCGATACCTATTTTAGGCTATTTGCAGTGAACCGTGTTTTGAGGTGTGGTGTGATTCTAGACTAGTGTGTGATAGTCATAGACCCGTGTGCAGGGCAAACCCTTTTATTCACGTGTGTAGTGCCTCAGGGGCGGGGATAGGTAGCGTGGGTGGGAGCAACAGCCTGGGGGTGGGTTGACAGGGCATTGAGCGCTTCCTCCTTTGAACTACCCTAGGCCTAGGAGGCGTGGGTCTTTTAAATAGGCTAACTACTAATTATTTATGTAAAGTATAACCATTGTATTAGATATCTATTTTTCCTACAATAAAAGCTTTCTTACTGATTCTCGGAGCATTCTCCCGTGTCTGTTTGTGGTCTTGGCGAGATTCGTGGTGGTAGGTCGGCTGACCCCTTTGGGAAGTGTATCCGTGCATTTGCACACCTTAGCCTTAGACCTGGATACTTCCCGTGGGGGTCTGGCGACATAGACCTAGTAGTGTAGCCTATAGTGTAGACCTAGTAGTGTAGACCTAGTAGTGTAGCCTATAGTGTAGACCTAGTAGTGTAGACCTAGTAGTGTAGCCTATAGTGTAGACCTAGTAGTGTAGACCTAGTAGTGTAGACCTAGTAGTGTAGCCTATAGTGTAGACCTAGTAGTGTAGACCTAGTAGTGTAGACCTAGTAGTGTAGACTATAGTGTATACCTAGTAGTGTAGACCTAGTAGTGTAGACCTAGTAGTGTAGACCTAGTAGTGTAGCCTATAGTGTATACCTAATAGTGTAGCCTATAGTGTAGAACTAGTAGTGTAGACCTAGTAGTGTAGACCTAGTAGTGTAGACCTAGTAGTGTAGCCTATAGTGTAGACCTAGTAGTGTAGACCTAGTAGTGTAGCCTATAGTGTAGACCTAGTAGTGTAGACCTAGTAGTGTAGACCTAGTAGTGTAGCCTATAGTGTAGACCTAGTAGTGTAGACCTAGTAGTGTAGACCTAGTAGTGTAGATCTAGTAGTGTAGCCTATAGTGTAGACCTAGTAGTGTAGATCTAGTAGTGTAGCCTATAGTGTAGACCTAGTAGTGTAGACCTAGTAGTGTAGCCTATAGTGTAGACCTAGTAGTGTAGACCTAGTAGTGTAGATCTAGTAGTGTAGCCTATAGTGTAGACCTAGTAGTGTAGACCTAGTAGTGTAGCCTATAGTGTAGACCTAGTAGTGTAGACCTAGTAGTGTAGCCTATAGTGTAGACCTAGTAGTGTAGACCTAGTAGTGTAGCCTATAGTGTAGACCTAGTAGTGTAGACCTAGTAGTGTAGACCTAGTAGTGTAGCCTATAGTGTAGACCTAGTAGTGTAGCCTATAGTGTAGACCTAGTAGTGTAGCCTATAGTGTAGCCTATAGTGTAGACCTAGTAGTGTAGACCTAGTAGTGTAGACCTAGTAGTGTAGACTATAGTGTATACCTAGTAGTGTAGCCCTAGTAGTGTATCCTATAGTGTAGACCTAGTAGTGTAGACCTAGTAGTGTAGACCTAGTAGTGTATCCTATAGTGTAGACCTAGTAGTGTAGACCTAGTAGTGTATCCTATAGTGTAGACCTAGTAGTGTAGACCTAGTAGTGTAGACCTAGTAGTGTAGACCTAGTAGTGTAGCCTATAGTGTAGACCTAGTAGTGTAGCCTATAGTGTAGACCTAGTAGTGTAGACCTAGTAGTGTAGACCTAGTAGTGTAGACTATAGTGTATACCTAGTAGTGTAGACCTAGTAGTGTATCCTATAGTGTAGACCTAGTAGTGTAGACCTAGTAGTGTAGCCTATAGTGTAGACCTAGTAGTGTAGCCTATAGTGTAGACCTAGTAGTGTAGCCTATAGTGTATACCTAGTAGTGTATACCTAGTAGTGTAGCCTATAGTGTATACCTAGTAGTGTAGCCTATAGTGTATACCTAGTAGTGTAGACCTAGTAGTGTAGCCTATAGTGTAGACCTAGTAGTGTAGACCTAGTAGTGTAGACCTAGTAGTGTAGACCTAGTAGTGTAGACCTAGTAGTGTAGCCTATAGTGTATACCTAGTAGTGTAGCCTATAGTGTATACCTAGTAGTGTAGACCTAGTAGTGTAGCCTATAGTGTATACCTAGTAGTGTAGACCTAGTAGTGTATCCTATAGTGTAGACCTAGTAGTGTAGACCTAGTAGTGTAGCCTATAGTGTAGACCTAGTAGTGTAGACCTAGTAGTGTAGCCTATAGTGTAGACCTAGTAGTGTAGACCTAGTAGTGTAGCCTATAGTGTAGACCTAGTAGTGTAGCCTATAGTGTAGACCTAGTAGTGTAGACCTAGTAGTGTAGCCTATAGTGTAGACCTAGTAGTGTAGACCTAGTAGTGTAGCCTATAGTGTAGACCTAGTAGTGTAGACCTAGTAGTGTAGCCTATAGTGCAGGGGTTCTCAACCTTTCTGCTGCCAAGGCACCCCTGTGTTCAATAAAATATTCCAGGGCACCCCTACATACGATAAAGACTTTTCCGGTCCTGTCTTTTTTGCTACAATGAGGACAAAAGTGCTTGCTTTCAAAATAATGTTTATTTAAGAAACCGGGAAACACATTTGTGTGTATATGCAGGCTATATAATGCATTATTAAAAGGTGTTTCAGGTCTAAATGGCTTAGTACTGTTGACATTACACTGTTTGTAGTAGTAAATCAAATAGCATATTTCTTTAAATAAAATTACAGAAAAGTATCACTAAAGTGCTATCTGTTGCAGCTGCACACTTTTCCATAAAAATAGCATATTTGGATAAGTGTGACCATTTCTCAAAAACAGAAAATCATGTATTTTTTTTAAATACAGAAAAGGATCACTAAAGTGCTATCTGTTGCAGCTGCACTGTTCTCCATAAAAATAGCATATTTGGATAAGTTTGACCATTTCTCAAAAACAGAAAATCATGTATTTTTTTTAAATTCAGAAAAGGATCACCAAGTTACCATTTCTCAAAAAATATAAATAAATACAGAAAATAAGCACTTGTTCACTCAGTGGACATTTCTAGCTCAATGCGAGGTCTGCTGCTGCTGGCTAATAATACGGTCAATACGTGGGGAGATCTTTGACAAGGCAACATGCATGTCATCCTCAAGGCTCAACTTGGCCCTACATTTTGTTTTCAGAGCTGTCATGGATGAAAAGCCAGCTTCACACAGATATGTGGTGCTGAATGGTATCAACACCTTAACTGCTGCATCATGAGATACTTGGTACTCAGCACCACACTCTAAAACTAGCTCTCCAGGTGGTATCAGATGAGATTTCAATGAGTTCTTCCAAGAGTTTGGATGGAGATGTGTCAGGAAGCTTTGTCTCAATGTTGTCTGTAAAGGTTTTTTTTTATCCAAAGTAACTTGGTGATCCTTTTCTGTGTTTTATTAAATAATGATTTTCAGATTTTGAGAAATGGTCGAACTTATCCAAATATGGTATTTTCATGGAAAACAGTGCAGCTGCAACAGATAGCACTTTAGTGATAATTTTCTGTAATGCAAAAAGAATTAAAAAATTTTTTATTTAATTTTTTTATCTCAAGGCATCCCTGGCAGCTCTCTGCGGCACTCCTGTTGAGAACCGCTGTTAGGTGATATAGCCGGGGAAGAGGGGGTATTACCGTTTGAGGATATTAAAAATGATTTTGGCATAGAAATTAAAAACGTCTATAGATTCTTGCAGATTAGACACTGTATATCGTCATCAGTAGATGGATTAAAATGTGACCCGTTTACTGCAATTCAAGAAATATTTTATAAAGATTGGCGCCGAAAAGGAGGTGCTTCAAGGTTCTACGATGTCATCAGGGGACACAATGCACCCAAGTTGGCGGGTCTGAGGTTGAGCTGGGAGAACGATGTACGTGAGGATATTACTGAAGAAACATGGCATAAACTAGTGACCAAATGGGGTAAATTCTCTCTGGAGGCACAGTCACAACTTATCTTTTACAAAGTCTTAAACAAAAGCTATTGGACGCCTATTAAATTAGCCAGGCTAAAACTAAGAAACAGTGACATCTGCTGGAGATGTGAGAAGGGTACAGGTACTCTACTACATTGTTATATGAATGTGAAAAAGTTCGGAAAATGTGGGATCAAATTGTGATATTCCTAAGTGAATATCTGAATGTAAAGGTAAATAACTCCCCAGCGGCATGCATATTGGGTATAGACAGAGATTAAACTGTCTAAATACCAAGGAATGTGGTATAGAATGGCCATGATATCAGTATGTAGAATTGCCTTACGACATTGGAAATCACCCATTGATATTACGTTTAAGGAATGGATGGACTAATGTTTCGGACAGCATCATATGAAAGGGTGACATATAGAGTTGCAGGGAGAGAAGATATCTTTGCTGAGGTGTGGGATAATTTTTTACATCTAACTGAACGGTCTGGTGATGAATGATTGAGGCGTTGTTTCAGTATTATCGATGATAAATGTGAAAATTAGGATCTGACCTGATGGTACCTGTATTTTATATTGTATTATGTATGTATATACATATATTGTATGTCCGAATGGTGTAACTATGGCCTAGCCACTTGCTTTATCACACTCTTACATACACTGTAAAAATTTTGCATGACTTTTACAGTAAAATTCACAATAATTTACTGTGAATGGCTTGATTGATTGATTGATTGATTGAAAACTTTATTAACAGATTGCAGAATGGGTACAATACAGTACAGCTCAATACACACAATTGTTAAGGGGATGCAGACCAGAGAAAGACTTTCGTCTTGTTTCCACCAGGGTCCCCCATTTTCAATTCATCAGGACATATATGACATACATGACATACAGATAGTCAGTACTGCTACATCTATACATTTATGACATACCAGATTTGCAAATACAGTACTGTTTGTGATACAGAAGGAGTCAAGAAAAGGGAGTATATACATTTGACGTAGAAACTGTACATTGGAGGAGGTTGGGTGGGGGGGGTTGGGTACACTGGGATATTGACAACCATACTGGGTAATTTACATTGGAGGTGGTTGGGGGGGGGGGGGGGGGGGGGCACACTGTATAAGCAAGCAAAACTGTACATTGAGGGGGGGGAGACTCTGTACAAACAACCAAAATTGTACATTGGACTATTGACAAAACCATACTAGGTAAGTGACTGTACATTGGAGGGGGTTGGGTTAGGATATTTACAGGGGCCAGTGTTGAATTGCAGTCTCCCGTAGGTGTCTCTTGAGAGAGGTTTTGAAAGTGGGTAGTGATCCACATTCCTTTACAGCTTTGGGTAGGGCGTTCCACATTGATGTGGCATAATTGCGAAACGTGTTTAGTCCCTTATTTGAGCCGAATCTGGGTTTAACATGATTTGTGGAGCTCCCTCTGGTGTTGTGATCGTGGTATTCACTGACCTTTGGGAAGTATTTTGCCATGTACATGGGTACCTTGGTCGTGTAGTGTATCTTGTAGACCAGGCCCATTGCAAGTTGCTGTACTCTGTCATCTACTCTAAGCCATCCTAGGTTGTCAAAGTGGGCAGGGGTGAGGTGGGTTCTAGGAGTAAGGTCAAGCAGTAGTCTGACCAGTTTGTTTTGAGATGTTTGTAATTTTGTTTTTAGCGCCTTTGAGGTGCTTTGGTACCATGAGGTGCAAGCATAGTCGTAGTACCCCTGAATGAGTGCTCCTGCCAGAGTCTTCAGGGTATTCTTGTTTACCAGAGAGGAGATCCGGTACAAGAATCGAGTTCGTTGGTTGACTTTTTTTATTACATTGGATGCCATTTTGTCACAGGAGAGATTAGCCTCTAGGATGGAACCCAGGTAGGTAATTTCATCTTTCCTTGTGACAATATTGTCACCCACTGTAACTGAGAAGCCGTCGGTCTTGCTGAGTTTGTTATTTGAACCGAAGAGAATGGACTCTGTTTTGCCCATGTGTAATGATAGTTTGTTATCAGCGAGCCATATGCAGATTCTGCCTAGTTCCGAGCTGAGGGTTTTTTCAACCTGTAACTTGTTCTTGTCAGAGACCAGCAGGGCTGAGTCGTCCGCAAACAGGAACAAGTTGCAGTCACAAGCTGACGACATGTCATTTGCATAAATTAGGAACAGTAGCGGTCCTAGTATGCTTCCTTGTGGAACACCACAGCTCACTGTGAGGGGGGGGGATAGGGTACCGTTTACCTCCACCATCTGTTCCCTCCCCTCAAGGTAGGATTGCATCCAGCTCACTGATAGACTATCAAAACCAATTGCTTTTAGCTTGTCAATCAGAATGGAGTGATTGACCGTGTCAAAGGCCTTTTGTAGGTCCAGCATGACCATGCCGCAGTATTTGCCTGCGTCCACCTCTTGTTTGATGTGGTCATTCAAATAGAGAAGGCATGTGTCAGTGGAGTGGGATGTTCTGAAGCCAGATTGGAATTCGTAGATTAGATTTTTTTCCGCTAGGTACTTTTCGACCTGTTCGTAGACTATTTTTTCCATGACTTTCGAGATGGAGGTGAGAATAGAAACAGGGCGGTAGTTGCCTGGGTCTAATTTGCTGCCCTTTTTGTGCAGAGGGGTCACCCTCGCAATTTTGAAGTCCTTGGGGACGTGTCCCTGTTTTATGGAGAGGTTTATTATGTGTGTGATGATTGGGGTGATGGCGGCTGCTGAGTCTCTGAGGAATTTGGAGGGGATGTTGTCATGGCCAGTGGCCTTGTTAGGTTGGAGGGCGCTCAGTTTATTGAGTACCTCATCTGTTGTTACCATTTCCAGTTTGACGTCGTCCTTGCGGACCCCTAGGTTTTTGTAGTAAGCTACTATGTGTTCTACCCCATAAAGCCCTGAGTGGGAGGGTAGTTTGTTTACCAGTGTTGTGGCTATGTTTGTGAAGAAAATGTTTAAGTAATTGGCTACATCCAGCTTGTCTGTGATGAGCGTGTTGTCCGTTTTTATGTTTATGTTTGAGAATCTGGTTTTAAGTTTTTTACTGCATCCTAGTTGATTATTGAGTAATTTCCAAAGTTCACGTGGTTTGTTTTTGTTTTCCTCAGTTTTGTCATTGATGAAATTCTTTTTTGCAGTTTTGATCATGGAGTTTACGTCGTTTCTTAGTCTGTTTCTTTCTAGTTTGAGTTCAGTCACGTGGGCTTGGAGTTCACTGCTCGTGCTTTTAGTAAGCTTTGACTGACTTTTACGAAACTCAGAGCATTTTTTGTCTCTGGTTTTCATAGCGGCCAGTATTTCGGAGTGCATCCACGGCTCAGCGCGATTTTTTACCCTGGTGGTTCTTAGGGGGGCCATGTCGTTTAGTATTGTTGAGAATTTGGTTTTGAAACCAAGCCATGTTTCTTCAACCAGTGTACCATTGAGTTCATCTGACCAGTCCAGGCTCTCCAGTTCAAGGTTAAAGGCCTCGCTAGAGTAGGTTTTGAGGTCTCTAGATGTGACTGTTTTGTGGCAGCCAGCCTTTTGTTTTAGTTTTTTGCGGGTACAGAATATCATATAATGATCACTTAACCCGCATGCTATAACCCCTTTCTTGGAGATCTTGGACTTGTCGGAGGTCAGAATGAGGTCAATGGTAGTCTGAGTTGATTCACATACACGTGTGGGTTGGGTGATTAGCTGGCTGAGGCCGTGCAGATCACAAAACCTACTGAATGACTTGAAGACGGGTGCATCTTTTCGTTGCATATCCGTGTTCCAGTTGTTGTGGAAAGGTTCTTTGACACAGCAGGAGACGATATTTCCAATTGTAACAAATAGGTAATTTATTTAAGAAAAGAAGTTCTTTAACAGCAAGAGCTATGGGTCAAAGATGATCGCCACAGCTTGAACAAAAACCCTCTGTCCTGGAACCCTTTGCCTGTCCCTAAATCCCCTCTCAGTCCTGCCCCCATGACAGATATGATGACGTATCACATCATGTCAGATCTGACATGACGTACATTAAGATGATACGTAGATTTAACATCGGAGAGAGAGAGAACATGAGGAGAGATAAGCAAGATATGATATCCACACACGATATGATGTAAAACATTAAGAACATGAAGAGAGAGTGAGATGTGTGTGTTTGTGTGTGTGTGTGTGTATGTGTGTGTGTGTCTGTGTGTGTGTGCGTCTGTGTGTCTGTGTGTGTGTGCTGTGTCTGTGTGTGTGCTGTGTATGTGTGTAAGAGAGAAAAGACACAAGATTAGAACACACGATATGATGTACTGAAATGTCCATCTGCTATCTTGAGGCTGTTTTAAGAACATCAGCCAGACTGTCGCCCTAGTGTCTTTGAGCCCTGCTAGTTGACCTATATTAAACTAGTCAAGACTAACCCCTTTCCTACCTCCACCCTCGTATACACATTTTCCCCAACATTCCCCCATTTGGGGCTATCCCTAGTCCCACCCAAATCATATAACCAAGAAAATGTGAACGTCTAACTAAACAAGAAACCTTACTTCATTCACTGGACCCCTAACGGACCAACAAAGGCTGACTACCGTTCTCACAATAAACACAAAACCGCTCAAAACAAGAGTAATAATAAAACATCAAAAAAAAAAAAAAAAAAAAAAAAATACCCCAATTTATAATCCTAACCTGACAGACAAATCCCCCCAACCTCCACCGCTTACCAAATGAGCCACAGTTCCGGCCGGAAACCGCGACTCTCATCAGGGAAAGGAGAAGTTGACCGTCAGAACTAAACATAGAACATCCCTCCCAAAAAAAAATGACATTGTCTCTTCCATAACATTGAGTCCCAGTGTCCATCGCTCAGCCCCCCTTCCATGCCCACGCCATAGTCTCCTCACCGTATTGCCAAAAGTCACATTTTGCCAATACAGCAACCACCACGCCACACCTCCAGTCCTCGTAGAAGCATGTCCCCATGCCTGGACGGGAGGCGCTGGTACCGACCTCACCACGTGTCCCCCCATCTTCGACGGGAGGTGCCCATCTTGCCCACTGCGTTAGCCCCCCCCTTTTGTCCCTCCAGTCCCCAGAACCGATCCCCCGACCACTTCTTCTCAATGCTTCCTCAGGCTCAGAACCGACACTCTGCCGATGCCCCTTCCCATTCCGGTTTGACCAGGACCACAAGTAAAATAAACAAAAAATAATAAAAAAATAAAAAACAATGCAATGATTTTCAATGGTTGCAATCTCTATGCCGAAGGATCATTAGAAAATCAGACTAAAATTCCTAGTTAAAGGAATAAACCAACAAAACTGCGCTCAGACCATCCCCCGTCACTCTTAAAGGAAAGAACCAACAAAAAGAAAATGTCCCTACCTCACCATACCCCTAATCCTCTATCCCCTCGTCTCCCTCTAAGGCAGCATAAAGCTGAGGATATGGCCCGATTTGTGGCTCAATCTCTTTCTGTCCCACCATCAGCATTTGGCTCGTTACGTGTGAAGTTACCAGCCTACCCAAGAGAGGCATACCACAACAGAAAAGGAGAACCAATATCAACCCTGCCACCCCGATGGATATCCCCGTCTGCATCACTATGCTTCCCCACTGTCCCAATCTTTCCAACACCCCACTCCCCCACCATTCTTCATTCCGGCCAGAATTCCCCCTCAATTCCTCCCTCAAATCCTTCAGCTTAGCCATGGCCTCGGAGAACTTTCCCCCTGGCCCCACATTCGTCGGAATGAATGTGCAGCAGTACTGTCCAAACATGGAACAGACTCCACCCTTCTCCGCCATTAACCAGTTCAGAGCCTGTCTATTCTGCCACGCCACCGTACTGGTCGCGTGCATCTGGTCCCCCATTGCATCCAACGCCTCCTCGGTGTAATTGAGATACCGCTGCTGATTGTAAAACAAATAGTTGATCCACCCGGTGTTCTTATTGACCGATATCCATGGCAGAATAGACTCAAACCCTGCCGCAATCTCATTCTTAGCCATGAACTCGGCTGGAATGCCCCTTGGCTGTCCTATGCTGTCCAGATACACCCTTGGGTCTGCCTTGTAGCTACGCTTCGTTCGAGAGATAGGAGACTCAGAAGGTCCTTCCGTCACTGATAATGGTAGGACCACCATTGGCATGATCGCCTGAACCCGGGCACATCTACCTGACCAATCTAAAGGAAGTGTATTCCTCAACCTCCTACCGCCGCAGAGCCAGTATTGGTCCGCCAGTGCCATATCCTGGACATGAAAAGGGCAAGCTACAGGCCGTGGGTTGGTATCCACTCCCTTTAACACGACCCCGTGTCCACACTTTCCTTCTTTCGTACAGTTAGTCGTGATGCTCCAAATAGTAGTGCACCGCCCCTCTGCCACCTCCCCTACATCCCGGGTCCCCTCCTTTTGCAAGCACTCGAAATCCTTGGTCAGCCATAGTTTGACACCTCTGGGTATTGGCAACCCCGTCGCTCGCTTTGACCCTTCTAACCTCCTTCCAGTTAAGAGTACCCTCCTCCCGTTCGGATGCACTCCTTGCCCTACTTAGATGCACCTCTCCCCTCCAGGATCAGGAGATACCACGTGTGGGGAAACCGGCTTTTTCAGGGCCGCATTGCCGCCTACACTGGACCCCCTCTCACCCAACCAAGGATACAGGCCTCCACTTCCAGGCTAAGGTCTCCTCACATGAACAGAAGAAGTCCCCTTATTTTACCTTCAGGTGCAGTTTAAGGCTGGGTCCCTTTCCAATCTTAGGAGAGACAATTCAGATTCCTCTGAATTGACACCCCTCATCCCTCTGCTTCCCAGCATTTTCTTTTCAAAAACACTGATCACAGAAGCACAGCTCGCCTACTAACCCCGTATCGGCTAGTAAGGTTACCGTGGCCTGACTGTACATTGAGCCAAGTGCATTTATGCCCATACTGTCCAGTCACTCACGGTCCCCGTCCCGCTATCTGTGACTATAAGCAGGGGTCATAACGCTCTCCTGACCGGCTGGCGACCCAGTCGATAGCGACCTCATAGTCCGTCATCAAGTCAGGACCCCAAGCAGCTGACTGTCCGTAGTACCTATCAGCCACTCAGTTTAGAAACCGACGGTCTTGTCCCCACCCCGCTTGCTCTGGGCATGGAAATATTGACCGTTTTCGCCAGCCTTGCCTGTTCATGGCAGGAGCTGTGCCCCCTACGGTGCACCGCCCTGCTCCTAGGTGTGGACTGTCGCCCACGTACCACCCAGTGCCCACACCAACTTACGTGCGACGTTTCCTGGGCCGACTAGGCGGTGCCACAGTGGTATGTTATTTCATACCTCGTTACGCACGAGGGCCTTCAGTTTCTCCCCAGCACTATAGTGTGTGTTTAACGTGCGCCCAGACTCTTGCGAGCCCACTGCCGCCTGTTAGAGGCTAGAGGTTCGGGGTGCCTAATCCCCTCCCTAACCCCCTGCACACGTACATCCAATTTCCTACACCGTTCCCGCATAGTGACATCCTTGAAATCCGTGACGTTTCCTGCCGCCTTAAAACGACTAGAGCCGAGAAACCCCAAACACTCTGCCTCGCACCAAGGGCGACTATTATGGGGCCCCTCCCATGCCTCTGCGTCCCTGTCACACTGAGCCCAACTGAACTTCGTGCCCTTCACCAGCAGCCTATCCGGACGTGCCTTGGAGCAGACATAACAATCCTCTATCTGATTCTGCGCGCTCGTGTACTGGACCCACTTAAACCACTCATTCCCTAAAGCCGCCCTATACATCGGGTCAGCCTCCGGGTCTTCCTCGTCATAGTCATAGTCGCCCCCATCTTGTTCCCCGGAAGGAAGCAAACCCCTCAACCTGGCCCAGAGTGAGCCCACTGAGTCCCTCAACGTTCCGGCTGTCCTCTGGAACATATCCTGTCCCCCCACCTCTTCCGACTCAGTGTCCTTGACCTCCCTTTTTCCCCTCACCCCTGTCCCCTGTGATTGGTTCGGGACAGGCTCAACTCTCCTATCTACCCCCACAACCCGATGCTCGTTAGTATAATGGTAAGTATCCCCGCCTGTAACGGGGGAATGGTCAAAATCAAAAACATGCCCTTGCGGTCCTACGGGAAACACCCCGTTTGGTTGTAGTCTTATCTTCTCCCCCCCTTCCTCGATGGAGGGAAAAGGGGCGCCTGATTCTGAGCCTGGTCATGAAAGTCTGCTGGTACTTGAGCCTGAGCGGGACCCCGTGGGACTCCTACCCACTCAAACCCGTCATCCTCAAGGACGGGTCGACCGTGACGGTTCTTAATGACGTCGTTGTGCCCGGCCGACCGTCCGCACACTGCTGCCAACATCTGCGGGAGCATCAGCAGGCACTGCACCTTCCAGTTGCCGTCTCGGACCCTCCATGTCGGGTTCTGTATAACTGCGATCGATTGTATCCCCCAAGAGATCGCCGCTGGCCTTTATGCAGTGATTGAAGTGGAACCAGGTCGCTGATCCTTTGACTTGGACTGCCGTTCCAGTCGATCGGATCACCTCGTACGGGCCCTCTCTCCGGGGTGATGACCACTTTCTCTTGTGGACCTTTACGAAGACCAAGTCCCCAGGGATCAGTCTCGGTTTGGTGGCTTCCTTCTCCGCCTCCTTCTCCCCCTTTCTCTCCTTTCTCTGCTCCTGTCGAAACACAGCTTCATGTATTTTAGTCACTTGCTGAAGATATTTTTTCAGATCTTGCTCAAAAATATCTAATGCCGGGCCCCTAGCCAGGTGTCTAAATGGCGGTGCTGGCATGCTGCGGCCTGTAAGCATTTCATGCGGTGTTAGCTGTGTTTGGCGGTTTACGCTGCTTCTAATAGCCATCAGAGCAAGCGGCAAAGCATCAATCCAGTTAAGCTTAGTTTGCATACAGATTTTCAACAGTTTGTTTTTAATGACCAGATTGGCCCTTTCCACCTTCCCCTGCGACCCGGGACTATAGACACAGGAAAGGCGCTGTCTTATACCTAATTTCTGCATCAGCCCTTTAACCACCTTGTCGATGAACTCGCGGCCATTATCGCTTTGTAATATCGTGGGAATTCCAAATCTCGGAATGACCTCGCGACACAGGAACTTGATCACTGTGTCCGCGTTCTTGTGTTTAGATGGAATGGCCTCAATCCAGCGACTAAAGCAGTCCTCTACTACCAGGAGGTATCGTTTGCCCTGCACTGGCGTTATCATGTCTGTATAGTCCATAATCAGATGGGAGGGGTGTGTAAGCCGCCACTGTCGGTACTCCTTTGCGCACATTGCCCTGTAAGCATGTTAAACACCTGGCTAGTGTAACGTCAATTTGTGCCTGAAGCTTTGGGGACCAAAATCCCATTTTCGTGATTCGTTTCAGGGTCTCTGCTCTTCCACAGTGATCAACACCATGAGCCTCAGGTATCACTAAGGACAGAAGATCGATGGAGGCGACTATCAAACCGTTATGACTCCTCCACAGACCATCTGCCCCCCTTACAGCCCCCCTCTCCGTCCACGACTGTTTCTCGGCCTGCGTGGCTGAGTCCTGAAGATCACTCAAATTATCCTCAGTTACCTCAGTCGTCAGTTCGGCCGCAAACATCAGAACAGCCGTGGACGGCACCGCAGCCGCCGCCTTCGCGGCCTCGTCCGCCGCGTTGTTTCCCGTCGTCACAAAGGACAGGTCTTTTCTGTGTGCCTGGCACTTTACGATAGCAATGCTTTTGGGCAACTTTACAGCCTGAATAAGCGCCACAACCTGCTTGTGGTGAAGGATCGGTGAGCCGTCCGATTTCTTAAAGCCTCTTGCCTTCCAAATGTCCGCGAATAGGTGGCATACGCCATGCGCATACGCAGAGTCTGTAAAGATGTTAACCGTGCGATCTTTAGCTATTATGCATGCTTCTGTTAGTGCTATTAGTTCTGCAAGCTGGGCCGAACATGGTTGCATGCATTGTTCGGCCTTTCTTGTTAGTGTTTCTCCGTTAGGTTTGCACTGTACGACAGCGTATCCTGACCTTAAATTTTCCCCCTCCCGATAGCAGGACCCATCCACAAAAAGTGAGAGTTCTGCTATCGCGAGCGGGTCGACTCCCAAATCAGGACGGAGTTTCACGAAAGCCTGTACCTCACACTCATGCGGTTGACCCTCGCTCGGGAGTGGTACCAGATCCGCCGGGTTACTGCCGTGGCATGTTTTTATCGTAACGTCCGAGTACTGCAGGAGCCTCATGTAAGCCTGTTGCCGTTGGCTGGTCAGAACAAATTTGCCTCCTTCAATCAAGTTTGCCAATTTGTGATGTGTCCAAATGCAAATGTCATATCCCATTGTCACGGCCGTTGCCTTCTCATACATCAAATGTGCGGCGGCCAGGGCCTGATAACAAGGTGGCAGACCCTGCTCTACCGGCGAAAGAGCTCTAGAGTAATATGCTATCGGTTGTTTTTCCCCAAGAATCCGACCGTCCGAACATACTGTCCAGACTGGGGTAAGTGAGCGGCGTATTTTTGCTTTATGCAGGAAAAACCTGCTCCAGTGTCTGCCATCATCTCTGTTAATTTGCCCTCCACTAGGACCTGCAGAATAGGTTCTTGCTCAGCTCCCTTGGAAACCACAATCATTTGATTTCCCCCCGTCGCATTCTCTGGGCACCCCTAGTGATTACCCCCCTGGTTTCGGGGCCCTCCTGTCTCCCCCTGGTCGTGGGGCCCTTGTGACTCCCCCTGGCGCACGGGTCTTCCATACTCCGAGCCGGGACGGTATGGTTGCCTACATCTCATTTCCCTGTGTCCCTGCATGCCGCAGTTCCAACAGTGGAAACGGGGAAACTGTTGTTCG